>NW_020955211.1:714822-813930 GCF_003031625.1 Empidonax traillii
ATCCTGAGGTTCATCTGCCGGGGCCAAGCACGCTTGGACGGTGGCAGCGAGGTCCTCAGGACGTAGATGGATTGCCTTACAGGGCTAACGAGCTCCATCTGCCCGGGGAGGGGCCCCGACCGGGAATCGAACCCGGGTCTCTGCAGTGACAGTGCAGTGTCTTTTCCCCTAGACCACCGGGGGCTCCCAGTTCATATCTAATGTGTAATTGAATTTAAGTATGTGAAATGATCTCTCATCTACTGTATCCTTGGAGGCTAATCCTAACTCTGTGAAACATTCTTCCTTTAATATTTTCTATTTTTGCGTATCAAAGGGAAAACAAAGGACACGTCAGTGGACTTTTATTCTTATTGCATTGTGCTAATGATAGTGATCTGGATGTTAAATGAAAGCAGAGGCTTCTTATGCATTTTCCCTTTTAAGCAAGTAATTAGTACCATCCAGTGTTAAAAATTAAAGCAGACTTGATTTTGTCAGATCAGCTTCTGGAATTGTTAATTTTCTAAGTTTACCCCTTTCAGTCATCTTGGAAATGCTGAGTATGACAGCTGTCTGTAGAGCTTAGAGCCTGAGGTGACAGCAATCCTGACACTGAATTGTGGAGGTTTTTTGGCTTGCCTTGTTTCTTCTGTGTTTTCTCATGTACTTTATGATGCTCACAAAAAAAATCTAAGGTTGGTTTTAATTTCTATATATTGGGTAAGTTAGGAGAGGAGACAGTTTTCTCAATCTCCCTGGAAATAATGTCCCTGTTTTTTCTTTGCATAAACGTTAACCAGTTTCCTTACTTTCTTTCTTTGTGATTTCCGTGACTGCTATTGCTGTATGATTTGCCTACTGAGTGCAATTGCACTTTCCTTTATTGTTGAGAGAACAAGGTTTGCTTATGGCTTGGGGCAATAGAGTTTATGATTTCTCTTTATAGCAGTTAAGAACCTGCAAGTTGGATTGTGACCATGTTGATCACCAAAAGGGAGAGGCTGAGCATAAATGACAGTTCTTCATCCTCTATTTCTTTCTAGTATAAAACTTCAGTTAATAAAATAAAAAACAAATCAGTAAAAAGCCACACACACACACACAAAAAACAAAACCAAAACAACCAAAAAATGCTGTCTAGTAGGTAAAACTCACCGTATCTACTGAATTAGCAGAGCATTTGAAGGATTTTTTTTAATTGATGTTTCTTGGTACAGATAGTAAGCAGAATGTACTTTCCCAGTAGGAAACCTATAAAAAATGCTTTTCAAGTCATCAGAATCTCTCAAAATAAATTTAGATATACAGACATTGAAGTTTTTTTCATGGATTCTGTTGTACTTATGAACTATTCTTGTAAACAAAGCTTAATATTAATTGTCATTTTAGACTTTTAGTTAAACAGGAAAATATATACAGTGTCTAATTGTCTAATGCTGGAAAGCATTCAAAGAATAAATCCTATTAGGATGAATCCAGTTTCACTTCTATAATACAAGAAAATTCAAGTCACAGTTCTTTATTGCATGTGTAAATAGTGTGCTTCCTCTGATAGAATGGGCAAGAGGTTTCTTATCATGAAATATTTCTTTTAAAAATATGTACCATACTTATGCTCAGCAGAACAAATTTTGGAGAAGATTCATAAAAACATTAAGACCAATCATATTTCTCTTTTTTATTTTCCTTCTTTCAGTATTTATATCTGAAAAATGTTTTTGTCACAGAAGACAGGAATTTGCAAAATATAAATTAATTTATAAATTAAATCAAGAGGCAAAGTATATTTGAAAACATATCATTTTAATTTTAAAAATACTTTAAATATTAAAATATATTTTTTAAATGTAATTAAAATATAGTATTAAAATAATTATTTTTAATATTATACCAAGTCTAGTGTGGATGCTGCCAAAACAAGGGGATCCTTTACAGCCCCATCTCTATGCTCACACCTTTCTTTGATGAGAGACTACCAGCTGTTGCCTGCTGGCATGTTGACCAGTTGATCTGATGGAAAATTAATATACTGCTGAGGTGGGCAGGGATGAGGGCATCATCTTCCTGAACAAATGCAGAGGAAAATACAAGGCAGCCAACAACTACAGTGGGCAGTTGGAGGTCCTTTTCTACTGGGCAGCTTTCCAGAAACTCTTCCCCCAGACTGTAGCACTGCCTGGGATTATTGTGACCCAAGGGCAGGATCAGATAGTTGGCTTGTTAAACCTCATCCAGTGGATCTCAGCCCATCAATACAGCCTGTTCAGATTTCTCTGCAGAGCCTTCCTGCCCTCCAGCAGATCAACCCTCCAGCAGATCAACACTCCCACTCAACTCAGTGTAAACTGGCTGAGTGGACACTTGATCCCCTGGTCCAGATCACTGATAAAGATACTGAACGAGTTTGCACCTGGCTTCATCTTTGCACCCTCCCTTCAGGCCTGGATCAGGAACAGTGTGGCCAGCAGGACCAGGGAAGTGATTCTTCCCTTGTACTCAGTGCTGGTGAGGCCACACCGGGAGTGCTGTGTCCAGTTCTGGGCCCCTCAGTTCAGGAAGGATTTTGAGGTACTGGAGCAGGTCCAGAGAAGAGCAATGAGGCTGGTGAAGAAACTTGAGCATAGGTCCTGTGAGGAGAGGCTGAGGGAGCTGGGGTTGTTTAGCCTGGAGAAGAGGAGGCTCAGGGGAGACCTTATCACTCTCTACAGCTCCCTGAAAGGAGGTTGTAGCCAGGTGGAGGTTGATCTCTTCTACAAGGTAACCATCAGTAAGACAAGAGGGCATGGTCTCAAGCTCTGCCAAGGGAGGTTTAGGCTGGATATCAGGAAGAAATTCTTTACAGAGAGGGTGATCAGACACTGGAATGGGCTGCCTAGGGAAGTGGAGGATTTTCTGTCCCTGGAGGTGTTTTTAAGAAGAGACTTAGTACCATGGTCTAGTAACTGTGGTGGTAGTGGATCAAGGGTTGGACTTGATGATCTCAGAGGTCTTTTCCAACCTGACTGATTCTATGATTCTATGATTTCTATACCATGATGATATCTCCCTGAGTCTTCTCTTCTCTGGGGTGAACAGTCCCAGCTCTCTTGGCCTGTCCTGATAGGAGAGATGCTCCAGTGTCTTCATCATCTTGATGGCACTTGCTTGGACCCTCTATAGTATGTCCATGTCTCTTGTATTAGGGAACCCAGAACTGTACACAGCCTCATCAGCACTGAGTATTGGGGAAGGATGACTTCCACTGACCTATTGGCCATATTTTGGCTAATGCAGCCAAAGATACCATTGGTCTTTCTGATAGATGCGCCTTGGCTGAACGCCAGGTGCCTACCCAAGCTCTTCTGTCACTCCCTTTCTGAGCTGGACAGGGGAGAGAAAGTATGAGAGGCTCAGGGGTCAAGATAAAAATGGGGAGAGATCAGTCATGAATTACTATCACAGGCAAAACAGACTTAAATTGGGGAAATTATTTCAATTTTTTACCAGTCAAATCATAGCAGGATAATGATAAAACCAAATCTTAAAACCACCTTTGCCCTACGCCTCGGTTCTTCTCAGGATTAACTTGAATCCTGAATTCTCTGCCTTCTTTCCCCAGCAGCACAGGAATGGAGGCTACAGTCAGTTCATCTCTGCCTTCGTCCTTCTTCCTCAAGGGGAAAACTCCTTCCCCTATTACAGTGTGGGGTCCTTCCCATGGGAGTCCTCTGCAAACCTCCAATGTGGATCCTTCCGGTGGGCTGCGGTCCTTCAGGAACAGGCTGCTTCAGCCATGGGTAGACTCACTTTCTCCATGGGACCACGGGTCCTGCCAGAAGCCTGCAGCAGCACAGGCTTCCCATGGGTTCCCAACCTCTTTTGGGCATGCAACTGCTCAGCCATAGGATCCTCCATGGGCTGCAGGTGGATCTCTGCTTCACCATGGACCTCCATCAGCTGCAGGGGCACAGCTGCCTCGGCGTGGTCTGCACCAGGAGCTGCTGGGGAATCTCTGCTCCAGAACCTGGAGCACCTCTCCCTTCTCCATCACTGACCCTGATGTCTGCAGAACTGCTCCTTTCACATGTTCTCACTCCTCTCTCCAGCTGTAGTTGCTCTTGTGCAGTAACTTTTTCACCTTCCTAAATCTGTTGTCCCAGAGGCACCACCGCCATCACTGATGGGCTTGGCCTTGGCTGGTGGTGGGTCTGTCCTGGAGCCAGCTGGCACTGCCTCTGTTGGACAGTTTCTGGCAGCTTCTCCCAGAAGCTGCACCTGTAGCCCCCCCGGCTACTAAAACCTTGCTATGGAAATCCAGTACAGCCTTCTTTGCAGCAAGGGCACACTGCTGCCTCATGTTAATTTTGGTTTCCATGAGGACCCCCAAGGCCTTTTCTGCCAATCTACTTCCCAGCTGGGCAACCCCCAGACTGTCCTGGTGCCTGGGGTTGTACCTCCCCAGGTGCAGGGCTTTGCACTTTCCCTTGTTGTACTTCATGAGGTTCTTATCAGCCCCTTTTTCCAGCCTGTCAGATCCCTCTGGATAGCAGTGTGACCATCTGGTGTATCAGTCACCTGTCCCAGTCTGGTGTCATCTGCATTGTATCCTCTGTTTCTGACAACTGTTTTCCCAACCATTATACCACTAACCAGATACCTGTTTTGTGAGATGCTTTTTATTGATGTTGAGAATCAAGAGCTGTCTAATTTGACAGCTTCTTGCCAAATGTGTTTTTCTCTACATCTTTGACCAAAGTGTTGTAAGTGGCTACATTTAGTGCATTAATGAACCCATAAGGTGATCCCACTACATACTTATTATCTTGTGTTATTAGAAGCAAAGTACTTCAACTTGAAGGCCTAGCTGCAGTTCATTTGTTGAACTGGATATTGTTTGTATACCCAGTTGTTGCTTAAGCGTATTTTACCTAAGACAAAATGTGGAGTCTGCTTTAGCTGAAGACAGAGCTCAAGTAATCCTTGCTCATTTCCCTGATTTTAATGCATATGCAACAAGAAAATAGATTAAACTATGCAAAATTGCCATCTGTGATAGAATTGCATGTTCATCTCCATAAATTTCAATCATCTTCTAAATTGTTTTCTCCTTGAAGGTAGTGGTGATTAAAGGTGTGGTTTCTGCTTTTGGGTTGTTCACTTGATAATGTTTATAAAATGTTCTAGTGACTAAACTGAAGAAATTACTATAATATGCTTTATGAACTTGTGGTTAATACAGAACTTTCTTTTTGTGTAGTTGATTTTTAGAAATTAAGAATTTAATTGCTATTCTTTTAAAAGACATACTTCTAATTTGTGACATTACATTCTTATATTGTTACTCTATTTTTTATTCTGTTTTGAATTTCAGCTTCTTAGCCACTCTCCCCTCCTCTCCATTTCTTCCCTCCCCCTTCAGTCTTTGTGGTAGTTGCTTTCGTTTTTCTTTACTTTCTTGTTTTATGTAATTGGTTTTTGCTATATCTGGGAGGGGCATGTGGTATAAAATACCATGCTTACATTGCCCAATCTAATTTTCATTTCCCTTTCTCTACTTTCACTCTAGTCTTTGTCATAAATTATGTCATTTTACCTCACTATTTCTGTTCCCTTGGGATCTCTTACCAAAATTGAAAACATAATAGTGGTATCTAGATGCCCACATAATGAACCTAAGTAATTGTGTAATCTTATTATTGAATCTCTCGTCCTCACTTTTTCCCTATCTCATATCCTTCTGTGTTGCATGGTACCTAAAACTACATTGAAATTGCTTCAGGATAGTGCTGCCTTTTTTTTTTTTTTTTCCCCCTCTTCTTTCAAGTGTAAAATTTGCTTGTGCTGGTGTCTAATCTGAAGTACCAAGCGCATTAAACTTTCATCCATTTCATATTCATCCAGTTGATAAAACTTAAATATCTTTTTGGGATGAAATTGAACTGGTTTTAAGTAGAACATAGAGATGTTAGGCATATGTGTATTTGTCTCACTAGAGATTTAATTTCTTTGCTTTTTTAGACCATTTCAGATTATTATTGTTCCCCCCACTCTTTTGGTCAGCATTCTGAAAGCCGTGAATGTTCCTCTAACATTAAAGTGTGTTCTGTAGTGAGAACTGAAAGCTGTTATAAAGAAACCTTCATATTGCAGTTGAAGGGGAATTATTAGTGGTCTGGTTTCTCTGTTCCTTTCCTTTATTTCCTTTATATAAAATAAATTTCCTTTATTAAATTGTATTCCAGCTAGATGTTTGGAACAGACTTGGTATAACCAATCTCAGACTAAGTAAAGCTGGCAAAAATTAAGCATCTGTTTTTCACTTCAGTCACTTGAAAATATATATTCATATTAAAAACAAAATCAGAATATTGTAATTCTGTATATGTTAAAACTCATTGTATTTTTCCTGCCTCTGTTCTTCAGTGTTCTTGCTTGTCAAGTACATTTGCAATATGGTCAAGAAAAAAAGACGCAATTTGTTGCATAATACAAATGAAAAAAGGTGTTAAAACTTCTGGTGACATGGTTTGCAAAGATACTGAACAGCTACTGTTGTGTTGGTGTATACCTTAAAGAGTAAAAACAATGAAGCTTTCTATTTTTATAGTTGTCTTGACTTTGGTGAAGCATGTCAGCATGTCACACTTGCCTTTTTGTTTGTTTGTTTTTGAATGATTTTTGGTTTTCATCATAAGCAATCCTGTGCAATGCTATTTCTTGCAGCTTTGCGTGGTTCACTAGCGAAAATAATTTAGATCAAAAAAGTGGAGACGTGAAAATTTGCATTAAAAAGGAATTAAGATTGTATCATCTGCTTGCATGAGTCATTTTGGACAGCTTTGGCATATTTTTGGCAAGCTGAAAACTAATATGAAGTCTATTTTTAGTTGTTTGTGACTGAATCTTTTGTGCCATCCTTCACTGAATAAAATTTGCAAGTTTAATGATGATTAATGTGATCAGATTTTTAAATCTTGCAGATAGTTCAATGCAAATGTAACATAGCTTAACAACAGGCAGTAGCTGTTAAGCCAGCATGGCTTCTTATTGTATGCTTAAGCACTTTTGATTTATAAGAAGACTTTTTGGTCCATGGTCCGTGAGATAGGAGAGATTTTTCCTAAAATATCTGGATTTTAATTGATTTCATGTCAGAATCCTGCTTTTCTATTTCATCCTCATAGCAGTATTTTGACTGTGTTCTAGGGGCTGGGAGATGTGTGGGCTTGGAAGGTTTTTTGCTAATTAGTATTTATCTTAGAAGAATTACTACATAAAACGTTAGAGATTTTTTATTATGACTTGACATTTTCCTTCTGCCAAAATTGGAAGTCTAAAAAAAACAATACTACTATATAAAAAAAATTGTGCTGACTAGAATGGGAAATAATAGTTGAAGTTAAAGCGGGAAGTAGAGTAATGGTTTATGCTGACACAACCTCGGTATGTGAAAGGATAGAAAACTGCTTAACTAATCTAGCAGTCTGATCTCAATAGTTTTTGTTACAGTGTTTTCAAAAGTAATTTTTGAGCATCAGTTTTCTGAAATGGATATTGGAAGTAACTAAAGTGCATAAGAAACAGATACCTTAATGACAGAATGATTTATTACATGTTGAATTAAAAGTAAAGTATTCTCCAAACTTGCAATATGTACAGAAACATTTGGTGATAGTTGATAAAATTTGCAAACCTTGATTCTTGCTATGTCAGTGTTTGGCCCTTTTTTGCTGCTGGTACAACACAGTGTGGTGGTGTTTTTATGTGTGAAATATTCCATGCTTTGCATTTTGCATGCTGAGGAGGTTTTTATATTTCTTCCTATCATGTGAAATATCTTTGAGAGTACATTTTATTTATCAATATCAAATGTATCAGTTTCTGACCCTGTATGGAGTGAAGGGGAGGGACAGGAGGAGTCAATAGAGCCAGTGCAGTCTTCACTTGGATTGGGCTAAGCCTTATGAAAGAACTCACTAATGTATTAAAATACCTCAATGGGGATTTGCTAAAGAACCAGTGCTGTAATGTGTTATCTGCTTCTATTTTTACAGGTTCTGAAGGATGACTGAGCCTGGTTTTTGTGATGCCACTTGAAATTTCTGGTGCTGTGGATTGATAAGGAACATGCAGATTTAACTGCACAACCCGGTCAGAAAGCACCACTAGTGCCACTTCTTTTCAGCTCCCTAAGTGGACAGAAGTACAGTGTCATCTGTCTGTGAGAGAAGATTCTTCAACAGCTTTTTACAGCTAATAATAGAGACAACATAGCATCATCCACCTTCCTGATTTACAGTGCATCGCCGTCCAAGACAGATGGTTTGTCAGCAGCTGGAGGATGCCCACAGAGCACACAATAATGAAGTGGTGAAATGATATTGCTGCTGCTGCCGCCTGATTGTCAGGATCACAGCTGATAGAACCGCGCTGCCCTTTTTCTGCTCACTTAATCAGGCCAGAAACAGCAGGGTGGACATGGCTGGCCTCGTTAACAACCTGCTAATACTGCTTTTTCTGTTTCAAAACATCTGCTTGGGTTTCAGAAGCCCGCTTTCAGTCTTCAAGAGGTGGGTTATGTGGGAAAATATTATGTGTTGAGTGCATGCAGTCACAGTATTACAAAAGTGTGAAAAAGCATGTCCTAGATTAAAATGTGTGTAGTATTTGGTTTTGCTCATTGCTATGAATTTTCTCTCTGCAATTTTGAAATGGCACTCTTGTCACACTGAAGACAGAAACTCATGTTTTATCCATAGGTTGCTCATTAAGGGTGAGTTTAGGATGATAAAACAATAAAGCAGAACTTTTTTAGATAACACTACAAGTGTATTTGAGATTACACACAGAATAAATGTATTTCAGATGACCGAGTTAGCTTACGGTGTAAAATGATGTTTTAACAAGAAGGCATCAACTAACTTAAAACTGAGCAATTCTGGTAAATTTAGGGGTGATTTGAATGCGAAATCACATAGGTAAACTTTAATGTAGTGTGGACAAGAGAAGTAGCCTCTCAACTTCTGAAAAAAGGTTTTACTGTTTGTGAGGTATACTGGGTACTTTATTTATCATGTCACTTCTATATTTATTTGTACATGAATATACATATTCAAAACTTATGTCAATGTTACATCACGTTTCTGATGCTTTACCATTAAATTCTTTATGGTGATCTGTGTTTTTCATACGATTTATTTCTGTATTGCATTCAGTACAGAACTTGATATTCAGGTAAAGTTTTACTTTGCTACCCAAAGTAGCATAGAAGTTACTATAAATGTCAAAGTATTTGAATTAAAAGTTTCCCCTTTGCATGTAATTTAAATTTAATCTGTATACAATTATAAATCAGACACATAGGCTTAAAAAAACCCCAAAATTGTTCTGAATGATTAACAGTACCTGACATTTTACAGTTAACTGATTCTCTGTCTGCACATCCATGTACTTCAGACAATAATTAGGATGAGATGATAGGTTACATTTTCAGCTAATGTTTCCAAACTAGTCTGTCTGATTGCTCAAAGTAACTACTTCAGTAAGTGCTGAATAACTATGATGTTTTCCTAAGCTCATGAAGGAGTGAAATTTTCAGAGCACTCCTGGAACTACTGAGCATTGTCAAACTTCTTTACTAATTCTGTAGACCCTTCTTTTTAGAAAGACATAACACAAATTGATATTTAAAAAAATCTCTTTCCAGTGAATGCCTTGGAAGTGAGCAGCCAGTGATTTCACTTAGTCTGTCAGATTTTGCACTGGACATTCGCATGCCTGGGGTGACACCTAAGCAGGTGAGAGAATTGCGGTTTTTGCCACTTACTGTTTTTTAACATGCTAGGAAAACAATGTCTTCTCTATATCACTCACATAAAAAATGAGGAACAAAAAAGTCAGGATAACTTTTGTTGGTACATAATTATGTTCAGAGAAGAGTAGGCAGCAAAAAAGTAACCTCAAATGAGAGAAAAATCTTTTTTATCTGATTCATTTTATTTGTAAAATGTTGGTTTCATAAACTGAATTGTCAAAGTTTATTAAAACAAGAAATGTGAGTTTTATAAAGTGAAATATTTCCAGCTGTGCTAGTAAGACACGTTTATTTGGAGTTGCAGTTTATACCAAATCTCAGCTCTGTGAATTTAGTTACATTAAATTGTACGTTGCTGCAACTTTGTCAAGTTGAGAGAAAACAAGCAAAAAAGCATTTTAAAAAGGCTGATAGTTTAGACCCAATATTTTAACCCTCAAAATACTCCATGAAAGCTAGTATAAAAAGTTGTAATGGTATACTCTTTCAGGTATGAAGTTGATTATATTTTACTGAACCAAGTGAGTAAAAATTAAGACAATTAAGATTTTTTTAAATTAGCATTAACATTTTTAAGAGTCATAGAGAAGTCTGAGAGTCCACTGTCATTTTCACAGGTAGTTTCATTAAGCAAGATAGACGATTTTTTTAAAAATTTTTTTGGGTTGGTTTTTTTTGTTTTTGCAATGAGCCATTGCAGGGAATTATGTATATTATTAAAAGATCTATGTCTCTTTTAGGGGGCTGCAGGTGCTTGAAAAGAGCAGTATGTTGTGCTGCAGTAGTTGATGAGTCATTGTTGCAGACTTTCAAAAATACTGAAGGGAAAATGAGGTTTTCAAGTTACTGGGGAGTACCCCTCTAGAACGTGTAATTTGGAGCAAGAGGTGTTATTCCAGCAAAATATATTTCTGCAAAACATAAGTATAGTTTCTACTAGATCTTAGTGTGCAGCGAAATATTTAACTTCTTCAGAAAGGGTGAAAAGGACTTTCAGTTAATCCGGGTGCACATTTGTAAATAAAAGCCAAACCCCAAGACCGACAACAAAAGGCTGTAAGAGATAATAGAAAGAACATCATACTTCTCACATTCATGGGTATCTATTGCTTTTATGTACATGGTAAACTGAAATGCTGCAGTCTAGTATAGATTTGGAGGAAGTACAAGATAGCAGTAAAAAACAACTTGTCCTGTTAATTTCTAAAAAAGTAAGTGAAAGTAGTCAATGTCTACCCTTATGTACCTTTATTTTCTTTTCTCAGTCTCACCCACCCTTCTCCTCATTTCCCTTCCTCCTTCCACACTGTCCCGCATTAACTGTACAGAAAACTTGGTTCCCATTTAGACAAGTTCAACAGCAGGAAGTAGTGGCAGACAAGACAATCTTTGTTTCCATGTGTTTCACAGGAGAGAACCAACAGCTTCGTAGTTCTAATGCTGTCAGTTTATTTTTGTGGTAGAAAGAACACAAAAGTAAAGAATCCTCTTTAGAGAAGAAATCCTTCTCTCGTAACTTCCTTCTAGGTCACTATGTTCTTCGTGTACTTTTTAACCTTAATTGTGGACCTTAAGGGAGTTCTGGAGGTGTATCACTGTTTTGGTTATGATTATGCAGTTCCTGGGTTTTCAAGTATAAGAATTTACGTAGGAAAGACAGGAAAAGTTAGAAAAAAGAATAAGAAGTTACCAGAGAAGATGTGAGTTAAATTCTAGAAAATGGAAGAGTATTTCTAGAGCAAGACCAGTATGTTTTGTGCTCTCTCTTTTTTGTCATGTGTCTTCTGTGAAAAGGAAGTCTTGTTTCAACTGGATTATAATGAAATGTGAATTCACTCTTTGGCCATAGCTTTGTGCTTTCTGGAGACTTTACAAAACTGAATTCTTTCTCTGTGTTATGTACACATGACAGTCTCATTTCCTATCTGGCATCACAGCTAGCTAACAGATGTATAATGGAACTAAGCAGTTCTTTGTTTACAAGTAATGATCATACAATGTACATGTACAATCAGAAGGTTCATTAGTGTCAGAACTGTTAAAGACGTTGGTTGCTTAGTCAGAAATATTGCCAAGCTGAAGAAAGAAAGGCAACTCCTGAAATAATACTTCTGCTTAGTTCAGTTCTTCCACAGCTTCACTGTAGGCAATTAACTTTAGTTTTATTTTCAAGACCCTTCATACTCCAGGTTCCCAGATAATGCTTGATGAAAGCAGATACTGAAAATTAATTATTTTGGATTCTAAGAATCTAACCTTCTGCATGTATTCCCTGAAATTAAGATGAATTTTTGTTACCTCCAGTTAGGCTGTACTTAGATTCTGAGCATTCACATTATTGTCTTGCAATGATTACTGTATGAATTACTGAAATCTCTTAGTGTAGGGACATACAGCTAATATACAGCTTAAGGTCTGTAAAATATGTGACTGGCTCATGGACAAAATATGTACACACTTCCAAGCAGGAGAGGGAAGGAAAAGAAACCCCAAATTATTTTGTATCATCTTCACCTTACAATGGTGATGGTGGTATAATTTTTAGTGGAATGATTTGTTAATGAGTGGAGCCAAATTTAACATTTGCCCTTGTATAGGTAGTTCAGTTGCATGAATGTAATTTGTGTATCTCGTGTTGTCAAGGCTGGGGGAAAGGTTGCCAAAAAACCTGCATTTTTTCCCAACAAGTTCCTGGACTTGCAGGAGGATAAAGGGGCCAGGATTTGCCTTACATTTCATAGCTGCAGCTGCTGGGTGCATCAATGGGAACCAACCCCTTCTGTGACTTAGTTCACTACCTGCACAGATCTGCCCTGAGTTGTGCTTTCTTTTGACACATGAACATTTGTGTGAAATTGTTTATTTCTACTGTTTGGGTATAAGACTCTAAAAAAAAAAACAAACTTACTTCTAAACCCAGGTTAAATAGAAAAGGTAGAATATTTCATTGTGTAAATGCATGTAACAAGCACACGCAAGGACATTTACATCAGTTGTATCAACTGATCTCTGTTCTTCCTTCCCATCTTCTAGCAAAAACACCAAAAATGGTTTCCTATCTGTGCATATCACTGCTCTGTGTAATCACATATTGTTATCACTGTTGTACCTGTCCTTTCTCCTCAGCTGCATTTGATTGTTTACATCTATTTGCAGTGTCCTCTTTTAAATTAGGTTTGAAGTTTTTCACAGCAGGAATTTTATCTATTTAGATGTCCTTGTGAAAGTCCTGTCAGATTTTGAGTTCATGAATATAGTGAAATTCCAGTAGATGACATATTTCCTTTCCTAAACAGTGTTGAAAGTTGAAAAAAAAAGATTTGAAATAGTTAATAGTTAATAGCTATCAACCTAATAACCACCTTGATGACTTTATAGCCTGTGTTACATGTAAATAAACTATGGCAATGAATTTTTTTCTTATAGTAGTAATCCAGATAACATATGTCATCTTTGGCCAAGTATCTCGGTAAAGCAGGTGATATTTTCTCTAGATGGTCCTTTTTTATTATATATTTATTTGTTCAGTATTCCCACATTCATCTTCAGAAAGTGTAGAAAATGTTTGATGCTTTGTTTCTATCCTTTTAATTCTAAACATTCACATCTTAAAGGTAATTTCTATTCTTTTGTCTTTTAATAGTCTGATACCTACCTCTGCATGTCAGTACGCCTGCCAGTGGATGATGAAGCCTATGTAGGTGAGTATTGGATAACTGGAAGAACCTAAGCAAGCTATATTGAAGAACCTCAGCATTTTCTCTTTTCCTTTTGACTCATATTGACTTAATCTTTGGCTGTCAGGGTTTCCAAAATGCATTTGTCATGGCTAATGCGTAAACAAACTAGAGAGAGCTACTTAGAGTCAACATAACAAACTGTATCTGAGGAGGTTCATTGAGTAATTGTAGTTAAGGAGCTACATGCAGATGCTTCTGGCATGTCAGTACCAAACAGTCCCATTTGTAAAGTATTGGCTTCCTGTCTCTGGCCAGATACTTAATTCTGCTCTGCTGAGCAGCTGTTTACTTACCTGCTGGTACAGGCTGTAAATCCTTTGCACTTACAGTCAGTGTTGGCTGCAGGGAAGATTTTACTTATCTAGGGGAAAAACCAAACCAAACCAAACCCTCTCACATCTTTTTATTTTTTTAAATGTCATGGCAGGAGTAAGGTGGCAGGCAAGTAGAGGGAAACACTGCAATAACTTACAAATGCTGTGATCATATAGATAGGCAGAACAACACCATCTGTTCAGAAAGTTCTTGAGGTCCTTTTAGTTTTATTGTGCCTTGCTTGTGAACATAAAGTTGTTCAGGTAGAGAGAAGTCCTGTTGGTTTGGCTGAAGATAGTTTCACTATCAGAAGATGTTATAAACTGAATAAAAGAAAGCAATGAGAAATTAAAATGTTTTTTTTTCTTTTCTGTATACTTTTTTTGCATTTTAGGGTATTTGTACTTAAAAAAAGTATGATGGAAATACCATATAGTTTTTGATGTAGTGTATTATGAGACTACTGCTCCATGTGGATTTCCTTGTGGAAATCCCTTAGAAATAGAAAATTGTGTTTTGGTTTTCATGTTGTATTACATTAACTAAAAAAATCTGAGTAATTTTTCTTAAGTGTTTTCTCTGAATATCTGTTTTGTAAAGAGGTGAGAATCTGACCTCACATTTTTGTTGTGAGTGTGACCACAGAGGGAAAAATAAGCATAAAAGGGAGTGTGTGTTCATTCTCTGATAAACTATTCTTGCTGTGCTGTGAGGAATAGACTGTTCCATTTTCGTTGATTCACAGAAGCAATACTGTTTACTCCCTTCCTTAAGTATTTTTTATTTAGTGCTACACTGAGTTGAAAATTCGCATGGTTTAATTTATTATGGGGTTGCTGCACATCTAGTTCTCTCATTTGGTATCTGCATATGGTGAAGGCATGTAAACTTTTTCCTATGGTGTGCATGTTTAAAAGGACCTACTGAAAGAATTTGCTTTAAAATAATACCTATGCAAAGTCCTGATGTGAATCATACCACACAACCTGTTTTAGTTTTTTCTGAAGACTTAGACACTTCTAGGTTTTAGATGTTTATATGTTCTTCGTCTTTATATGATTTTTATAGGATTTGGCCACCTTTCCAGTAATCACTGTGCTTGAGTACATGTCATTACAAAGCAGAGTAAAGTCTGGACAGAGAAACCATTCTAGTTGTCACGTGGAGCTTTGAAGAGTAAGAGGAACTTGATGAGCAAATTTTAAAAAACAAAACAAAACAGCTTGTTGTGTGTACATAATGTGTTCTCATGTTAGTATTCCTTACAAGCTCTTATGTTTGGATGCTTTAAAATAAAACAAAATTACTTGGTTTTTTTTTCCTTTTTTGTCACTTCCCCCAGAATGAATAGGCATATGGTCAGTCTTAAGCATGTGATCAGTTCCATCATGCTTTAATAAAATCATTGGAAAATGTTCTTCATGGAAAAGATTTGTCAGATTTTTACAATAGATATCATTACCTAAGAAACGAGATGCTTAGAAGTTTGTCCTTAAATACTTCTGCATACTGTTAAGTGGTGTGAAGCTATCAACTTGCATGCACACATTTTGTGTTGCTTAAATAAGCATAGAAAATTGGCACAAGGAGAATTAATATTTCTTTTTAAAGGGATAGAGTTCTAAATTTTTATGATTTAAGTAGAATCATTGCATTGCCAATAAATGGTGTCTAACTTTCCTTAAAACATACTGCTTTGTTTTGTGATAAAAACATCTAAAAACTAAGATATGAACTGTGACTCTGGGTTGCTGTTTAGTGATGTATTGAGAAGACCGTGTATGTTTTAAAGAGTTCGACACAAGTAGGTGTGAATATACGTAACTGAAACAATAAACTGGGTATCTGAGACAGTTTGATGGTAACACTAAGGCAGTCTTTTGTCTTCTGCCTTCAGTTCAATTCAGTTGCACATATGCTGCTAAATAAATGCCTTCTGTATTTTTTTTTTGACTTTTGCACTTTAAAAGGATGCTTTTATGACCAAGTGTCCTTACAGTTTGACCAAGACTCACTCGTTTGTTCCTTTTGTTTACTTTATTTTCCTTTTTTTACCCTTATTTTTTCCCTTCTCTAAGACATTGTGGAAGAGGAAGTTCTGTTATGGAACCTACAACAGGCTATTTTTGTTGCATATTGGTGAAATATAAGGGCCTTGGAAGAGAGAGCTTCATTTTTTAGTGTTTTTTTGTGGGCAGTACTACATTTATTAATAAGTAGAAAACTTCTTCTGAAACCTTTTTGCAATATTGTTATTAAATTCATATTTGAGGACTTTTAATTCATACTTCAACCTTGCCATTCCCCTAGAGATTTAAAACAAGTAGACATTCATGCCTGTGCAGGGACAATGGGTATAACTTTGAACTACAAAACTGGAGGGATACTCTGCTAGATTACCAGCTTGTTCAGGGTCAGTTCTCAAACGTTATCAGAGAAAGGAACTGATCCAACTTACTTATGAAGGACCAACTAGAAGGAGAAGGTAGAGCAAGTTTTGCCCTAGAGGTCTTTTGCAGGCATGCATCTGTATATTTTTGCAGATGCTGTTCATTTTCTGTATTGTATTCTTTAGTGGAAGTTCAGACTGTCAAGGCTGAGATTTCTGTCTGAACTAGTTATTTTTGTGTCCCAGAGGGCTCTAAATGCTGAAAAATTGGGGTAGGGGGAGTGTTTGTGGGGTGTGTTGGTGTACCTTTATGTTAATGTTAAGAGCATACCTTTTGCTCCTGTGAAATTAAATGACTGTGAGATTAATATGTAGAAGATATTAGTAAGAGAGATTAATATGTAATTTTTCAAGAAAATATCATTCCAGTTATATTTTTTAAATATATTGTGATTTTCTTCTGCATCATGTTTGATTAACGTTTATGAATAAGTAGCAAACTAGAAACTCAGTTGAGCCTTTAATGGTGCAGACATTAATAAATATCACTCTTTCACTACTAAGCTTTAGAGATGGAAAAACGGTGCTCTACAGACACTCAGAAAGATTGAGTCTGACAGCAAGCCACTCAGCCTGGAAACTTGACTGTCATCTTCACCTCCTTACATTCATTCACATGGGTGACCAATAAATATCTTTTTCTTACTGGCTCATGATAAGTCCTTGTCAGATTGTGCTTGTCCAGAAATGAAATGGAGCCTTCTACGTTCAGATACACAAATTTATATAATTAGATGGTTAATTACTTTTCATCCATGAACAACTCTGAGAAGCTGTGGATTTGTTACTCTAGTATGGCATATATAAACTTTCCCAATGTCAAGCAGTGATGTCTTTATTGTATTGGAGGCCTCTAAGACCCCTTAATTTGCCAAACTGTACCAAACCTGTTGATACATTTCTTTAAAGTTAATTCTGTTATAGAGAAGACAGCAATATTAAACAAATATCAACTTTATATCATTTAATTGCTATTTGTAGAGATGAACTTCTTAGAAATAAGTTTTATAAATATGTAACTTAACTACACACTGTTAAGATTGAACTGATGTCATGTTCTGTATATTCCCAGTTTTCCCGGAGTTTGTAATTCTAAGTAGTACTTGATCAAGAAAGTAAGTCAGACTTCAATTAAGTATGTATACCAGAACTGCTACTGTTATTTTAATGATCATTTGTGTAACTCCTCCATGCATAAAAAATCATTTAACTAATGAGTAATGTTCTGTTCATTACTGTATAATGTGGAGGCTGTCAACTAGGAAAATAGACTTTTGTCTGCCATCCCTTAATACCAGACCAAAGTGGCGATAGTGGTAGTGATGGTCCTAGCCAGGAACAGGGTGGACCTAGCAACAGGTACAACATGGACCTGTTGGATGGAACCAGTCCAGAGGATCAGGTGAATGGAGGATCAGACCAAGATGATCAGAGGAATGGAGCACCTTTTCTGTGAGGAAAGGCTGAGACAATTGTGATTGTTTAGCCTGAAGAAGAGAGGGTTTTGGGCTGACTTAATTGTGGCCTGCTTCCTGAAGGGAGCCCACAAGAAAGATGGAGAGGAACTTTTTACAAGAGTAGAGGACAAAGGGGAATAGCTTCAAACTGAAAGAGAGTAGGTTTATATTAGGAAGAAATTCTTTACTGGGAGGGTGGTGAGGCACTGGAACAGGTTGCCCAGAGAGGGTGTGGATGCCCCATCCCTGGAAGTGTTTAAGACCAAGTTAGATGGGAGCTCTTAGCAACCTGTAGTGGAAGATGGGGGGTTGAAACCAGATGATCTTTAAGGTTCCTTTCAACCTGGGCTGCTTTATCCTTCTGTGACAGGTACAGCATTTGGCTCAAATCGCATGATAATTTGTATGGCTTTTACAACCTAGGATTTTTTAAGTGGCCTCTTTTTTTTATTATTTTTTTTTTCACCCTTTCTTTGGAAGGTTATAGTCCTGGGTGGGCTGCTAAGAAAGTAACTATACAGGAATCATAATGTAACTGTGAAAAGCTCTATTAAGCCCACATGCTGACAGACAGGTTTTTCAGTGCTTCCTTCAGAAACAATGATGAGGTATATCAGCTAAAATAGCATGTGCAAGTGTGTCACACAGAAAACTGATTTTGCATTGTTAACTCTGATGCATTATTTTCTATTAGCATTTATTTACTCTATTTAGGAGTAGCATTTATTAAGCTATTTGAAATAAGTTTTATAGTAGCACTTAAAGGTCCTGTCCATGCTCTAGAATGTAATTGTAATAGGCACAATGTGGAGAGAATAAAAGACTTCCTGACACATTTATTGGGGTAAATACTCACAATGGGAAAGTGGCAGAGAAATGAAAAGAAACAGTGAGACAGTATTAACCAGCAGCACAGATGGTGGCTTTAGCAGGTAAGAGGCCTAACCTTCAATTTTACATTTATAGAAGGCTGTCCTTTTAGGTGTTACTTACAGTACATTTTATAAGGTATTAATTTTGACAATAAAGTTAATGAAGTTTCATTATGTTTGAACTGCTTATAAACTGTTTCAGAAATGTAATCTCTCGCTTAAGCTGATAATGGCAGTTTAAAACACCTGAAACACCTGAAAACTAAGGTAGGAAAGCCACATAAAATGACAAGTTGCTCCTCCCATTCGAGAGTAAATCATAATTTTCCTACTTATTGTTACTGATAAAAACATCAAAACGTAAGGTCTTACTTTAACACAATTAAGGTTTTAGCTGTGAAGTTAGTAGAATTTGCTTGTAGGAAAATAAAGATGTGATGTAGTCTCTAGACTTTATTCATGCTGTCAAATTTTGCAGTTCTGAAATCATATGTGGTACTCAAAGTACCTTCCCAGGGCATGTGGATGCATCTCTTAATTCCCAAACCAAGCCCTCAACTGTGGTATGCTCATTTTCTTACCAGCTGACTGCATGCCTTGTGTCTTCAATCTGAAATTCAACATGCATGCCTTAACTTTTGGCTGGTTTTCTTCACTTTTCACAACAGGTCTCAGCTCCAAAAATTACAAGCTTTTTGATTGATTCCCCCCCCACCTATGAAACTGGGACAGTAATCCACATCATCATTCACTTCAGGAACCCTGCCTCAGCTCCGAGTTAAAATACTGACTTCAGAGTGCAGATAAATCCACAAGTCTTAGGAGCAGAACTGTTGTTCGTGGCTTCACCATCTCCCTATGTTAAGAACTAAAAGGCACTTAAAGACTCCTCAATATCTATGTACATGTAAGGACAGGAGTGACTTGGCTTTGGAATTTCCACTGTAGTGTAAGGTTAAAAACTCTCCAGTGTCCTTCTCTATGAAGAAGAGAGAAGGAAAATTTGACTGCATTCCCTGCATCTGGCACATCTTTTCAGTAGTAATAAAGGAATATAGCTTGCTTTGTTTTTAGAAATGCCTTCACTGTACATTCATGGCTGATATTACTACAGTGTGATGTTGGTAAGCTTTTTACTATGCTAAAGAGGATCACAATCACTTGAGAATCCAGAACAGTGTATTATCAGTGGCATAGAATAAAGAACAGACATTTGAGAGTGAACGTTCACATCTAGGTTTCTAACGATAATAAATACTTGAGCAATGAGATCATGTTGACAAATCTTTTTTTCCATTCCAGAGGGTTTGACCTATTAGTGAGAATCAATCATAATCCCTTCTTGGAACTGTTGTCCCAAAAATGATCCAGGAAAAGTGTAAACCAAGTGGAACACTGGAAGAAAATATTAGTTATGCATAAGATTTTAGTTGCTCTTAACTGTAACTTACTGTTTGTTTCTATTTTTTATGAAGTGCAAAAGAAGTAGAAGAGTAGTTATAAATCTCAAGTGCAAATTTCAAAGGTAGATTGCAATTAGATTGGTAGTAAAATTTTGCAGTTTGGAATACATTGATACATTAACTGAGTGTCATAATTAATTTGGGGGGAAAATATGGTAGTATTGATTGGGAACTTAGAATTACTTTTTCTTAATGACTCAGTGAGGTATAGTATTTTAGCTTGAAAGGTGGCCTGTTGAATGGAAATTTAAGGAAAGCTTGTAAGTGGAATTCAGTAGGCACATAAATGAGTGGGGACAGACATACCTTATTTCTAGTATTACAGAGATAAAATTGCTCAAAATGCTCTTGCTTATGTGACTTAAGCAATAGCATATCTTACTATGCCCGTGGGAGAGTATAGATAGCTTAATTCTTTTGCCACTGTCTTTTTCAGTTGACTTTAAGCCTCATGCCAGCATGGACACAGTCCACCACATGTTACTCTTTGGATGTAATGAACCCTCTTCTACTGAAAATTACTGGTAAGAGCTGCAACTTGCTTTTGTTACTACCCAGCTTGTGTGTGTGTGTGTGTGTGTGTGTGTGTGTGTGTGTGTGTGTGCGCGCGCGCACGCGTGTGTTAATTGCTTCTACATAAACCTTTTCCAGTGTCACAATTTCTTGGAAATTTATGACAATCTAGTCTTTCCACATTTAAAGTGGGTTTTTTTGTTTGTTTTTTTAACCTGAACTCCTCACTAAGGTAGAGAAGAATGTCTGGTTCATGGTTCTTCATGGCTAATTGCCTGTCTCCAAGGTGGAGGTAGGAGCTATAGTGAGCAGTGTCATTGACTACTGACAAATCTAAGCTTCAACTATAGTTGGCTGCTTTTCTGTGAATGAAATACTATATCAGGTGTCCAGCATGAAACTGAGTGAAGGATAAACTGAAAAGATTCAATTTATCAAATGGTTTGGTAGTTGACTTGCCCTCCAAAATGCCTAAGCAGTGAGAGCAGTGAGATTAAAATAAGTATGGGAAGCCAAAGTGAAGAGAATGTGAAGGTGGGTGGAAGTTTATGATCTGTACAGTAGTTTTGCAAGTTTTTTCCAGGTTTTCAGGGGAGAGCAGATGAGGTATTTTTCCTGATGCTGGAAAGGCTTATATGAATTATTCTGAACTGTAGAACAACTTTAATATAGGTTTTCTGATAGCACTGTGTAATCACAATTTATCTTTCAAGTCTTTGCTAAAAAGATATTGAGAACTGGACTTTAGAACTAATAGTATAACGTATTTTCAACAAAAAAAAACCATTTTGAATAATCTATGCATGTTTTGGGGAGATGATTTGATGAATATTTTAAATATACAACAAATTTTCATCAAAAGTTCTATCTCCTTTTTACCTATCAACCAACAGTTCTAATATTGAAAATGTTGTAATCTTATCTTGCAAGAAAAGCAGATGCTTAAAAAGTTCAGAAAGCACAGAATTTCTTTTAATTTCTTTTCCCATCAGACCACTTTTCTGTGTTCTTTTTATTGTGTCATATATATCATATATATATATATTTATTGTATCTTATATATATAGAATATACCTCTTTCAGACTTTATGGTGAAAAATACACCAACATAAACCAGTTTCCACTGTGGCCTTTTAAAAACAGTTTACATCTTGAGTATCCTGTTTAACACTGAATAGATTGTACTTGTAGTTTGTTTCATTTTCGTATATCTGGAAGAGGTTTATTAGAGCCTTGAAATAATTCCTACATGATAGAATTATATTTTTACTGATTGATCAGGAACTTGTGTTGAGATGAAGTCATGAGATGACGTCTAAGTCACAGCTGATGTTCTAAAGATGTTTGGAAGAGGTGGATCAAAAGCCGAAAAACATAAGGTTCTTCGGAGCTGAATCAGACTTGAATCCCCATTTTGAGACTAGGGTTCAGGTAGTTTGAGTCTCTGGCTGTATCTTCACTCTCCCTTAAAAATGATTGCCCCGCAGAAAACTCACCAGTGACAGTCTTTTCGATGTGGCAGCTAATGCTGTTTTTGTTCATGATGGCTGTACTTAACAGCTACCTGTCAAACAATGAAATACTTGCTTAGCTGTAGCAGACTGAACTTGGCGGGATGCCAGGTTCCCACTGAACTCCCCTCCTCCCCACTCCCACTCCCCTCCTCAGCAGGATGGGGAGGAGGGAAACTATAAGATGGAAAAAAATTCTTAAGTCAACATAAAGGCAATTTAATAAAGCAGAAGCAAAGGCTGTGTGCAGAAGCAGAGAAGAACAAAATCTTTTACTCTGCTTCCCATCACCATGCAGTATCCAGCCACTTCCCCGGAGGTAGAGCTTCAGCACAAGTAGTGATTGCTCTGGAAGACAAACATGGTAAATAACAAAGGCCTCCCACCTCTTTCTTCTAACCTTTATTGTTGAGCAGACATCATATAGTATGGAATATCTCTTTGCTCAGTTTGGGTCAACTCTCTTGGCTGTGACCCCTCCGAAGAACCTGCCCACTCATAGCTGGATGTGAGGGGAAACATTGGAGGGACAACCTTGATGCTATGGGAGCACTGCTCAGTAGTAGCCAAAACACTATTGTGTTATCATTACCTTTCTAGCTACCCATACACAGCACAGCACTGTAAGGCTGCTGTGGGGAAAATTAGCTCGATCTCAACCAGACCCAATACATTAGTGTTGTCTTTAAATCTGATATTTCCAGCTTTTCATAGGCAGCATTTGATTAAATCTTACTTTTTTTCTGGTATGGTTTCTGAGTTGTTGTGTTTGCTTTGCATTCTCAAAATTAAAAGCTCTTCGTTCACTGTCTCATTATTTCATGTCCCTGTTTTTGCAACAGTTTGCAGCTTTCATCTTGCTCTACCTTATCTGCAAGACTAGAGAGATGATCATCTGTATTCTACGTAAAAAAAGTTTAGACGTCTATGTATATGCCTTATACGCTTGCATCTATGCCATATATACACTTGTATAAGCTTCTATAAATGCCTGTTTCCAGGCATTGTATCCACAGATGTGTATAATTAAAGTAGTATTTTGAGTAGGAGCAAACGTGTATATGTATACATACATATTTCTGTAAGTTGTATTTCTAGGTTGAAAATATGTTCATGGAAATATTCAGATGTGCCAAAGCTGTTTTACATTTTTATAAGTCATTGCAGAGAATATGTGTAGTTTAAAAGCATGTAGTTTCTTATTAATTCAAATTTGCTAGGCACTTCTAATTTGTTTAAAGTAACTCTGATGATTGTGTATAATTTGTCTTAGTTGTTAATTTTTTTTGTTTATTTTTTTATTCCTATTGTTACCTGTAGTCTAGCAAGTGATGATTTCACTTGCTCTTCCATCAACTAAGGGAAAGAATGATTGTTTAAGTGCTCCACTGTAAGACTTCTTTAGCAAGGATTCTTCTTTTACCTTTTACATGGTCAACATTTTTACAGAGACAGGCTTTATTGAATTAAGGGCATTTCACATAGATTTTCTTCTTTATTGTAGTTTCTTCATGGAAATTCTCGGCAACCAAATCAGTTATATTTGTAATCAGTTGTAAGAACATTAAAACAAGTCAAGTCAAGAGCTACTTCTCATGCCTTCATGATGTGGGCTAGTTGTATTATAGCAAAATAGTCCTTTAGGAGCATTCAGAGTGCAAGAACAAAATTTGTTTCCCTGGGGTGTGAAGTTTCATTCAGGCCAGTTTTGAGTGGGGAGGAATGGGAGAGAGGAAGATGGAGCATCCAGATAACTGTTGGGATTAGCTGCTCTCTGGCCAGAGCCAGGCTGAGCCAAAATCTGTTATACCCATTTGGCCTGCTGCCTTTTGTGGTGATTTGACACTACTCATACAGATGCTCCTGGCATTCTGAAAGGCTTTCAAATGGTGTGGGATTTGTGCTGGCTCTGATGTTCACTGCAACATGGTAGAATCTATATCTGAGCAAATGCTAAAGGTGTGCACAGACATTTTCCCCTTTTTAAATACCCTGGGTTTCCCACAGAAAAAAAAAATAGTAGTCTCCCAGGGCTCATTATCTCAGATGGTGCTTGGTGCACAAAAAAAAAAAAGGTGTAGCTGCTTCTGTTTCTTGATTGTAATTGACCCTGAAAACAGTTCAGACGCTATAACAAGAAGTTTTGTCTGAGCTGACGAAGTGTGCTAAAATTGAAGCAACATGCCTGAACTGATTGATCAGAAGTTCAGATTGTCCATAGACAATCAAGAATGCACTCAAATGATTTAAAAGGAATTGCTGAATTATTCAGAACTTAGGAGTCTCATGGAAGGACAGGTCTTGTGCTGCATTAAACCTAACACTGAAATGAATGCCCGTGTATGAGCTGATTCATAGACATAGCCTTTATTTTGAGATCAGGCAGGGCAACTTAAGTAGTTACCTAATCTAAACAAATGTACAAGTACAGGTCGTAGATCACCACCCAGTAATTCTTCTTTCAGACTAGCTGTTTCTGTTGGCACGAGAGGATGATTTTGGAAGTGTTTTAACATCAGTAGTTCACTACAAGTTGCAAAAGATGCCAAGGCTGGTTCAGTGAAATACTTGCATTTCACTGCACAGGGCAGAGTGGGGACAGTAGAAAGAATTTTATTTCTGGGTGCAATTTCTTAGCACTGTCACAGCCTCAGAATGTTATGCAACATTCAGCTCAAGAGCTGAAAAAGGATCATTTTTCTCAATCACCTCAATTGCCTTTTTTTACAAGTCTTGGTTAGAGTCAAGGAGTAGAGTATAATAAAGAAAGAAATAAAAGGTTCTTTTACCCTAATCAATGCAAATATTCTAAAACAAAAGCCAAATACTGGTATTACTCACATAGTAAAATATTCTACTTTCAGTCTAGGTAATCAAGTCAAAACCCCAGTGCCATTAAAAAACCCAAGATCTTGAACTTACCCATGACTGGGGAGATTGCCATTGAGAAGTCCTGGAGAGTTTGCAAAAGACCAAAGATCCAAGAAAGAGTCAGCAACCTCTGTTTTCATGCCCTCCCCTATTCCTCTCACTCCCGAATTTTGACTGCAGTCAAAATCAGTCCTAGGTACAATACTGTATAATACACAGTTATACTCCATTTTTAAGGTATTCTGTGGTACTTATTCTGTTTAGAATCTAATTTTTTGCATGTAAAGAAGCTATGAATTTCAGTGATGTGTTAAATTTTTTTTTTCTTTTTTTAAATTTATACTTTTTATTAGCCCCTTGCTTTTAAATCTGTTTATCAGTTATATTATTCTTCTTCGGAATATCCTCTAGGATTGTTTTTTTCTGAAAACTTAGTGTTTCAAGATCAGCATTGATGGCTAAATGGGAGGGTTGACCATTTTTTAAGCAAAATGAAAGAGCAGTATCTGTATTTCATCCTTCTCCCCTAAAGTCTTCCTGCTCCGTTGGCTAATATCTCAGGCAGAAAGTTTGAAACAACCTGTGCGGGTTACCTAACTAGTGTGTTACCTAACTACCATGCACATTACCTAACTAATGTGTTCTTAAAAATACTGAGGTATAAATAAAGGCTGTCTGGCCCAGAGTGTGGTGGTGAAACTGTGACTGTGCTTGTAGTTTCTGCTGGTGTTCCTCCTAAACAATCTTTTCAACACATTTCCAAACTTTGCAGCTCAGTACCTGGTGAGAGCTGAAGTCTCTTGGGTTTTTTATATTGTAGTATTGGAAAGCTGAGTAGTTTTCAGCTGCAGCGATGTCAATCAAAACGTTTCACTTACCCTGAAATAAGTTTTCCTTTTCCATTAGGGCATGTTTGCAGAGGGAGATGACCAAACTG
Source organism: Empidonax traillii (assembly GCF_003031625.1). Lineage (NCBI taxonomy): Eukaryota > Metazoa > Chordata > Aves > Passeriformes > Tyrannidae > Empidonax > Empidonax traillii. The sequence continues at coordinate 740,726 of NW_020955211.1, forward strand.
TTAGTTTTGAAGATCTATAAATATATTTTGTGAACATAATTAATGAAAAGGAAGAAGTGTTGTGTTCTCTTTTCTCTTGACACTGTCAGGATTATGGCAGTGCTTTCTGTCAGAAATAAATACAGTAGCCTGTTTGCAATAAGGCTCACTGGGATTACAGAAAGGCATAATATCCTGCTGAGGTGGTTTAACATACATGCCAGAACAACTGGTTATCCCTGAGAGATACCTGGAAGGCATCATGGTCATTTGCATATGTAGCCCAGCCATCCTCAAAAAAAGCATCAGGGAGCCTGCTGGATGTCCTGGTCTTTGATGCTTTTATACTCTTCCACACACTGTGTTGCACTCTGTTCTCCCCAGAATTTCAGGTGACTGAAACCATGCCTTATGTGTACAGACATTTTTTCAGGTCTCATTTTGTGAGCAGTAACAAACAGAAGGGGTGTACCATTTTGGTTTGGAATAAAAGCTTGGCATGGGTATCAACCTTTATGGCATCTGGCTTGGATCAGTTGAAGTAGTCTAAATAGTTTCAGGGTGAGACTTTCTAAAAGTCATACCTTTGTATGCTGCACCTGTTGAATGACTTCTACACTCTGTGCTCAGCTCTGTGATACTTTGCCACTGAAGAAGGTACAAATACACCCCATAAATAAACCTTTTTCCTAATAGAGGATTGAGAAGGAGAAGCATCTTCTAGGTAGGTGTTTGGAAAAGCTCCTTAGGGTCCCTTGTTTGATGTGGCCTACACCCATGTATAGCAGTCAGCACCTTCTTGAAAGTGATCCAGGTACATTGTGGAGTCTGTATGGCTGTGCCTGACTGGCCTTTTACATATTTGGCAGTGTCTGTGCCCTAAGTTTACCAGTTCTTGCAGATTCAAGGTATCTAGAATTTATCAGTCATTCAGTGCCTTTCATTCTACGCCCTTAGTTTCACCTGCAAGGTTAGTTACCGAGGCTAGGCACAACTCAAGATCTCTGTTATTTGTGTTTGTAACCTGTTTGGTCTGTAAGTTGGCAAACTCTTCTTTTTTGGTTTTGTTTTCCGTGGGTTTTTGTTTTGTTGTTGTTGTTGTTGTTGTTGTTGTTGTTGTTTTAGTTTTTTATCTGGTTTGGTTTGGGTGAGTTTTTTTATGGTTGTTTCTTTTTTGTATATGTGTGTTGATTTCTCTTTTATGAAAAGCAAGAAATTTTGCAGTGGCATAAAAATTACCTTAGAGCAGTGAGCTTGCATAAAGTACAGGAAACAGCATGAGTGCCTCCTATCCGTGGGTTCATACACAGCTTCCAGTCAATTTTTTTAATTTAAAAATTAAACTATTTTTAAATAATCAATTTTAACTTAAGGCTGTGATGTCTTGTGGGAGGCTTTTTCTGCTTTGTGCATGAGTCCTGTTCCTCTCTGTAAATGTGACAGCCATTGTCATTTTGTGTCAGTTGAGCTAATGGTGCTAGAAATTTTCATACGGTTCACTCTCACTAAAGTTCCTTCACTTTCTTCCTCACTGGCTGTTAGGCTAACAGGGCCTATCAGAACTGTCTATGGTTTTGATCCCATTTGCCTGACAGTGTCTTAAGGCAGAGGGAGGGAAATAAAAGAATTTGGAACATATACTGATATCTGTGAGAGCGATCTACCTTAAAACAGCTTTTGTGTTTGATCAACATACATTCAGAAATATCTTTCCCAGATCTTGAAATTAGTGAGTTTGCGTGTAATTCAGCTGCCATTTTCTGATTTCAAAATTTTAAAAATAATATTCCCTTTTCCTTCCTCATTTTTAGGGACTGTGATGAAGGAACATGCAGAGATAAATCTAACATTTTGTATGCTTGGGCAAGAAATGCTCCACCCACCAGGCTACCTAAAGGTATTGTCTCTTTAATGTGGAATGCTTGTGTACAGGGGCAAGGGAAAAGAGGATTTAAAAGCAAGCACCTGGCATATCCAGGAAGCTCTTATAATATTTTTGTTATGTCTAGTTGATGGAAACTATAAACCTGAGACTCAAAAAGTATGACATTTATTATGCTAGCTAATGTACTTGAGGGGTTTTGTCATTCTCTTTACATCATGGGTTTCTGTAGGGGGAAGAAAGTCTGAGGGATATAATGTTTATTTTTATATAGCATTAATCTTGTATTTCCTGCTATATGTTACTGGAAGGTTACTATTTATGTACTTTAGTGGCACACACACTGTATTGAAATAATTTTATGTTTTTGGAGAAGCAGTATCAAGTTCAATTGAATTTTTTGTGTCTTAAGTATACCGTACAATGTAAAGTGTTTTGCATTTCTTAATGCTTTGGTGCAGTCGACCAGTATGCTTATATACCTGTTTTCTTGGATGATGACTACTCCACTGAATTAAATGAAAACTTCTAAAGCTACTTGGAGTGCTATGACTGTAAAACAGGAAGAATTGGTTCTTTCTAATAACCACTAAGGGTCCTAGAAATATCTGTATAGCTTCAGTCTGAAAATACCTTGAATTCTAGAAGTTTTTAATTAGTCTTTTATTGCCTATTTTCGTAACCAGGAGCAGTGCAGAGTATCATGAAAATTTTGATTTTTAATAATCTATTTACACACTTATCAAGATGAATGTTACTTGGTTATCAGAATATCAGTTTAAAACGTTGTTACTTGGAGGGTTCTGTGGAAGTCTGGTGCCTGGAGGATTATGTGGAAACTTTGCTCTTAAAACCCAGCAAGTAATACTTTTCTTGTTTCCAAGGTGTCCAAAAATACAAGCTTTGTGGGGAATATTCATAAAGTGGCCTCATTTGTGCACAGAGAGGCTGCAGTCCCATTTATAAATAGGCTTTGCCTGTTACTGTGGGATTCTCCGACCAAATATGAAGAAATTACTTTTCTCTACTTCTTTTGGAGAGTGTTCATTGCAGAATTGATTTAGAGAAGTTCCTTTTGGTGATGACGATATTTTGCTATTTAATTATTTCAAACTATTTTAAACTTCTTTATTGCCTTCTGTGCCTGTGCTTGGTTCTGTCAACAAGTAATGTAGCTGCATCATTTACTCAAGATTTTTTCTGCATACAATATTAATTTACATCTCAAAATATTTTACTGCAGATCTTTTTATCTTATCATTCTCAGTGTCTTCTTAATAAGTCAATCAGTTTGTATCATGTACAGGTTGTATGAGAAATGAAAGTTCAATCAAATCATGCATGAATGACAAAACTTCATTTTTATTTTGAATTTGTTTAGATAGTGTTTATATATATGTATAAATATATATGTATACATATCTATATACATATGTAATCTGTATTAATATCCTCTGATTGAGAGAATTCACTGCATAAAGCAGTTATGGTCCTGCTTCCTACTCTGGGAACATGTGTTGTGCTGCTGGTTTGCCTGGGTTTCAGGACAAAGTTTTCTTTGCTGGTGTCTCAGTGAAATTTTCTACCCCTTCTGTTAGCTATTACAGTGCTTTGTATTTTTTTATATGGTCAGTGGTGGTGAACCATTTTATATTTTATTGTTTCTGAAAACAATGCATTTTCCTTCTCCTAGGTGTTGGATTCAGAGTTGGAGGAGAAACAGGTGGCAGATATTTTGTGCTCCAGGTACATTACGGAGATATTAGTGCATTTAGAGGTATGTATTTTGGAAATTTGTTGTGTAAGTTGTATCAACTGCAGCTTTAATATATTTACATTACCTGTAGAAAGCAATTTTTCTGTTAGTGCCATTTACATAGGTAGAGATAAGTGGGCATATTTATAATACAGTTTGTATATTAATTTGACTTTATAAATTTGATTTATCTCTATAAACGTTTGAAAGGTGAACACATTTTTTTCAAAATGTAGAGCAGATGACATGAAGTAATGAAGAAACAGATTAATAATTCTAAGTGTAGGGAGAACCTTGAGTTTTTCATATATAATTCAGTGTTCTCTGATAAAATTGAAACAAATAGCTGTGAACATCCTTAAACTATCCCTTACTTGAGTAGATGGTGAAAAGACCATGTACACTGGCCAGTCAGTCACAGTATCTGTATTTGGAAGAAATATAACTTGTGGAGACAGTGTCACTTGTTTTTTCTCATTTCAAACATGGCAATATGCTTATTGTTGTCATTGAGTGCTTCACAGAACCACAGAATGATTGAGGTTGGAACAGACTTCTGGGAGTCATCGGGTCCATCCCCACCCTGCTGAAGCAGGACCACCTACAGCCTGTTGCCTAGGGCCATGTCCAGGCATCTTCAAGAGCAGAGACACCCCAACTTCTCAGGGCAACCTGTGCCACTGTTCAGATATCTGCACAGTGAAAAGTATTTCCTGATGTGCAGAGGGAACCTCCTGTGTTTCAGTGTGTGCCCATAGCCTGTGGTCCTGTCACTGGGCACCTCTGAGAAGAGCTGGCTCTAGCTTCTTTGCACCCTCTCTGCAGATCCTTATTTTCCCCAGTTTGAGCAGTCCCAACTCTCTCATCCTTTCCTCACAGGAGAGATGCTCCAGTCTCTTCATCATCTTCATAGCCCTTTGCTGAACTCTCTCAGTGTCTCTCTTGTACTGGGGAGCCCAGCACTGGACACAGCATTCCAGGTGTGGCCTCACCAGGGATGAGTAGAGAGGATCACCTCTGCCAACCTGCTGGCAATACTTTGGCTATACAGTCCAGCGTACCATTTGACATTGCAGTAAGGACACACTGCTGCCTCATGTTCACTTTGGTGTCTATGGGAACCCCCAAGGCCTATGCTACCAAGCTGCTTCCCAGCTGGACAGCCCCCAGACTGTGCTGGTGCCTGGGGTTGTACCTCCCCAGGTGCAGGACTTCGCACTCCTCTCATTGCATTTCATTAGATTCTTGTCAGCCCCTTTCTCCCAACTTGTCCAGGTCCCTCTGCATGGCAGCACAACCATCTGGTCTATCAGTCACTTGTCCCAGTGCATTGTTATCTGCAAATTTGCTGAAGGCGCACCTGACCCATCATCCAGGCCATTAATGAAGGTGTTGAACAGAACTGGAGCCAATATTGTTTCCTGGGCTACACTATCCTCCAATAAGACAACCATTTAACCAGTGTTCAATTCACCTCACTGCTCATCCAACCTATACATTATGAGGTGGGATGAGTGAAATTTGGATTACATTAATGCACCTTGAGATATTTGTGATGTGAGATTTTGGGGGATTATTTTATTTATTTACATTTCATATTGTACCTTTTTCTTTAAACATGAAATGCCTTGTTCAGATACCTTTGGGATGCATGTATTTTTACTTTAACTCTGTAAATCACATGCTGGGTAAAGTTTTTGAGTTAGGACCTCTCTGGTCGTCAAGAATGAAAAATGAGTGGGTTGTCATTCTCATGGAACTACTCCATGATATGTTGCTGTGTAGGATTTAAATGAGAATGTGGAGATCCTCATGGGATAAGAGATAATGAAAATGTTGGATGAAGAAGAAGGAGGAAGTAAGCTGAATAACAATAAAAAAATTAAGGGAAGGTATAATGTAGCATAATGGCAAAATTGGTAGAGGAGGAGGAGGAAGGACATTTAAACAGTGCCAGCACTGTTTAAATGAAGTATATATTCAAATATGCACAACTGAAGTTGAAAGAATTGATTTTCATAAGGAAGTTCAGCTGGACCCTTACAACCCAAGAGATCCTCTGCCTGCTAAAATCCTGAATAATTAAATTCACAAATCTCTAAAGAGAGCATATTTATTGAGAGCCTGCTCTTCCTTATTGCTTGGGGACAGTGAGAGTTCTCATAGTTCATTTTCGCTCTTAAGTATAATATACTAGTATGTAGTTATTAAGAAAAAGAAACAAATGAGACTAGTAATCTTCATTGCATATTAGTTTAGAATGTATTCTGAAATTTTTATTAGTAACTTCACTTGTTGGTCAAAGCTTCTACTCAAAAAAATCCACTTGCAGACTTACAGAAACTACAGTGAAATGAATTATCTTGTGAAATTAAGACATAATTTTATACCCCAAAACACCCCCCCCTGCAGTAGTCACTCTTATTTTTTGCCTAGAATATTTGTGCAGGACTTAGAAATGTCATAGATATAAGCCTGCAAAAGGATGATAGTTTAGGAAGTGTGAACTGATAGGACTATGATGTAGGGGGTTATATTAGTGTAGTTTCAAAAGGTAATGAGTGTGAGTTCCTATCTGTTTTAGGGGGGGAAATGCAATAGTTAAAATCTGTCCGCTCTCACGTTCCATTCTTTCTAAAAAGAATATCTCTTCATTTCATTAACCGGGTATTAAATTCATTCTCCTTTCCATCCCTTCTTAGCTTTAATCATGAGCTAAGAATTCTTATTTAGGTATGCACTTTATGCTCAAATATCAAAATAAAGCTTATTGTTTTCTAAAATGAACATATTAGAAAATAAGCTGAAAAACCAAAAATACATTCTACAAAAAAATGGGGTATGTGCAAAGAGCCATCTTAAAAAAACATTAATTTCTTTATTTCACTTTCTTCACTTCTTATATTGCAATGGCAGAAATTATTTTTTTGGAGTTATGGCTGATAGTGGATATAGTTTTGTAACAAATAAAAAGTCATCAGAAATTTGTCTACCATGCTATTACCCTAGTCCTTTCCAGCACATATGAGAATTTAGTTGTTATACTTAAGAATCAAACTGTTTAGAAGATATTGGTAATGTCTTTTAACTTATACTCTATGGAAGGTTTTCACATTCTGTTATTTTTATGTGTGCAATTATTGTATTCTTTGAAGCAAGCAATTTATAATTTTTATCAGGATGCTTGGAGCAAACTTATGGGGAATTATTTGATTTTTGTTCGGCTCTGGCTCCTCCTTCATTCCCTTTCTTGTTCTCTCTTTCTTGCACAAGGAACAGTATTTACATTCTCAGTTCCTTCTCTTAACCCCCATTTTTTAACATGAGAATAGATTTATTTCTCCCTGGTATCATTCCATACAAGAATTATGATAGCCACATTAGGTATACTACCATAGATGTACCTGCTTTTGTGGGAGTGTGTGGGGTTCTTTGTGTTGGGTTAGATTTCAGATTTTTTTGGTTGGTGAGAGTAATTATTTTGGACCACCAAGCTGGCAGATATCTTAAAAATATCACTATCAGCAGTTTTTTGTCCCCTTTCTTTTTAGAAAGGAAGTTGTGAAAATGTCAGTGGGGAGACTGTGTTTGCATTTTGATTTTCACAAATTGATAAAGGTAGAGTTTTATTCTACATGTTACTAGACTTTTAAAAATAATTTTGCTGAATTGATTTTGGATGAGTGAACAGATCGGCAAGTGCAAGCACCTTCACTTCCATGAAAAAACAAATCAAGCTATTTATCTTTTATGTATGTTATACTAGCTATCAGTTTTGAATGCACCATACTGAATTTGTCTCATTCTTTACCGAGACTTCAAGTTCATTTTTGTACTCCATGTCTTTGCTTTTTAAATAGAATTTGAAGAAAGTTACTTCACTGTGGGCGTTAGCTTTGGAATTGCCTCACTCAGAAGTTGTGCTTACCTTTGAGGCTACTTCTTATCTTTAATGAGGCAAAGCCAATTCTGAGACCATATGTGGAGATTCTGGTACAAATCAAAGGCTGACTTTGAAATAACAAGGGGTTTGGAACTTCATAAAAAGTGTCATTCTCTTACAGTGAAAGCTTTTAAGCATTCTAGTCACCGTGTGTGAGTGCTATACTGTTTGTATGAAATACTAGAAATAGAACAGTTGAGAAGCTGAATAGATAGTTTGAGGAGAGTGCTCAAGAATTTATAATCTGTGTACCCAGAGTGCAAAGAAAGAAGGTTTTGAAGAGTGTATGTTTCTATGAGTAAAAAAAAAAACCAACCATAAAATTTTAAGCGTCTAGGAAGCCATGGAAGTCTCAATATCTATGGCAGATTATTGTGCATGTAATTAAAGAGTTCAGGATTGTTGATCTGGACAGACAGATTAAGCAGGAAGCTTGTCAGACTCATACTGCAAGTCCTGTCAAAATCAGCTTACAGAATGCGAGTGTTTCTCTTCAGGATAATTTGCCTTCACTTCGAGTATGAGTATTTCATTTGACAAACTGTTGAGTATTTCTAGTATTTGAGATATTTCTCCTAGAAAACATTATAAACAGGAGTAGCATAGATGATTCTTTTTAACTAGTTTAAACATTCGTTGGCAGTTAAACTTGGAGTGACCATTACAGTATTGTCATGTACAATTTTTAAAAAGGATATATTTAAAATCTCAAGCCAGTTAAATACGCACCATCGATTTTGTTTGACGTAGGCAAATAAAAGCTGGGAATATATAGTATGATTGTGTTATATTTGCACATGACACAAAAGGCAGTCATAAGCACAACTTCTGATTTCATTTAAGTTGGAAAGGCTGCGTGGGTGATTGGCTTTCATTTGAATCTGTTTTTTAGTTATATAAAAGTGCATTTTCTAGTCTTTGCCAAATAGTAAATAGAACTTGTAGTGCATATTTACTTAATATCTGAAACAAAGAAATCAAAGGAATTAGATAGGCTGGGCTGACAGATTGCAAAAGAGATGTTAGATTTTGTTTGGTTTGTGCATTGTTTAAACATATTTTTGCTTAGGTCAGACAGTAAAGCTTGAAAAGAACTAGCGCTGGGAACTGACATGACCTCACTGTAGTCAGCATTCTTGGGTGGAGTGTTCAGAGCTTTAAGTATTTCAAAGCTGTAGGGAGGGAGAAGCAAGAAAACATCATTTCCAGCATAGCCCTGTAGTTGTTAGAAAAATGTTTAGCCACATTATGGCTAAATATAACTAAAAACAAAATAATAAACCACTGTAGGAATTCCTTAAAACTCTAGACCAAAGTATCCGTTATTTTACTCTTAAAACAGCACTGCAGATCAGATACTTGTGCCACATTTGTGTTTCCCCTGATACTGATTTAGATGGTTGCCTTGTATAGTAACAACCATAACTTTACCACTGTCTTCATTTTGAAATTGTTCTAATTAGGTGAAATACTGAATAAAATCTTTTTCATACTCTGAAAATTTAGGTAGTGTTAAAATACCTTAATATTGCCAAACTGAAATATACTGGAGTTCTTTCCTTCCTCCTGCTGTGCTATTTTTAAAAGAGGCACTATGACGTAGTAAAGGTTAAATTTTTCAAACATGACTCATATTTGGCACATGTCAGCTTTGGTTTTATTTTCTTGGGATAGTTTTTGCAGCAGTGTTCAAAAGACAGGACGGTGATGTTTTCAACTAAATTCCAAAACAGAGATGCAAAACTACTGATTCCATTTTAATTCTCCTAATTTTATTACTTCAAGTGATAATGTTCTGAGAGGAAGCAAGCATTTTCCAATTTTCATTGAAACTAATGTAGTGCAGACTTTCTAACAGTGTTGACCTTATGAAAGCTGAATTCTGTAGCATCACCTGTATTACATGAATAGCCAAAAATTTAGTCAAAAAATTTACTTTGAAATAAGGAGGGTGGAGGAAAAGAGACTTCACAAAGAACTTTGTAGTAACCGTAGAGGTATTGAAATTGTAAGTGAAGCTTACTACAGTGAAGAGTAGAGGATGAACAGTATATACATATCTTGAACTTTTTCTAAAACCACTGACAAAGAATTTAATTTCTCTTTCTCTTGAATGTTTTACAACCATTCCCCTTCTTGAGTCCTGATAGCTTGGTCTTTCTGGTGCTTTTGGATTCTCGATTTGGCAATTTGAAAGAAACATTTATTATCTGTGATTGAAAACCCCTGGATGTTCTTGCATGGTACCTATTCAATACAACTACAGTAGTAGGTGATCTTGATGAAAGAGCTACTGTTCTAGCTTTTCTTTTCTGTGGATAGTTAGGACTCCCTTTTTATTGTTATTTTCAAAGGATTAGTGATTCAGATTTTTAAATCCAGAAGTGTTTGTGAGATGCACAGAGGTCAAGTAGCTGAGAATTTGCAGATGCCATAATGATGAGCCTAGTGAAATTGTGTTAACAACTAATTTTCTTGCATAACACATGTATTAATTTATACATCTACATTTTGAACATATTGAAAACAAATTCTTGTAAATTCTAGTGCCAGTAGTGGGTAAAAAACCAAAACCCTTAATGGTGAGATGGCATGTATCTGAAATAACTAGTGTTCAAAAAACTAAACTGATACTTTTTAATCTGTAAAGTCTCCCTGTTTTGTCCTCCTCTGATCATTATCCTTGCTTCTGTTCAAGTACACTGCTTTATTCAGTTTGGAACCTAGCTATCGGTGGGAGGAAAAACTCTCTGAACTAACCACTTGTCAGCAGATCCAAAGCTAATCTGTTCTCTTTCTCATCTGAAGAATATACTGTTAGAGGATATTTTTTCAGAATTTTATTTATTTCCTTTGGAGTTAGACCTATCTTCTAACTACAGCTGTTGTTGTTATAGACATAAGAAAAATAAACTTTCTTAAAAAAGACTAAAGATTGAACTCCCAGATCATCAACTAAAATTCAGTAACTACATAGACAGTTGTATCCTTATATTAAAACGTCAGATATATAACATAATGATGATACAGTGCATGAACAAATAAAATAGCTATTCTTACCTTCTGGGATATCCAGTGTTAAACAGAGTCACTGTCTGTATTGGTATCTTAAGTTGTCCTCTTGACTTTATTACAAGGATTTCTGGCAGCTCCATTATTAATGGCTAAAATAATGAGTTTTCACAAATCTTTCATTTTTCTAACTGTTATCAAAATGCAGCTTTGTTTGAAGCAAAACAACTTTTTCTGCTGCTGTAAACATGGTACTGTTTCATCTCCCAGATGCTAGTTCATTAAGATCCAGAATTTCTGCTGTCAAAAAAGCAGTCAGTTTCTCATCCACCACAGTTTTGCTCTGTATTAGGATTTTACTACAAAGGCAGTACTGTGATGTCCAGGTTTGTGCAAATTTGAGTAATGTTTACTTAGTGTGAAGGTTTTATTGCAAACAAAAAGATAAAAACTTGGTCTGATATGTTTTACACAGTGAAAGAATCTTATTAATATGTAATAATTTGCAGGGTTTCAGTTGCTGATTATTAAACTGTTTCGTGATTTGTACAGATAAACACAAGGACTGCTCTGGTGTAACTTTACATCTGACACATCAAAAGTGAGTATCTTTAAAAATAACCATTTTTTTCATCAGAATAGAAGGTATGGATTCGTTTGAAAGCATGTGAAATAAAAATAATACATACTTCACAATAGTAAGAATTTTGAAGTCATGTGGCATCTGTTGGCAAAAGATTTAATTTTTGCTTAGAAACTTGACCAAGTGGTGCTATCAGTACTGAGCTAATCCAATTTAAAAGCTTCATATTTAGAAATCTGGGACAAGAACAGCAATTATGTAGATGATAATTTTGTCCTATTTCACATACTTTGCAGAAAATGCTTTAAAAATTATAGCACTGTATGAAAAAGAGGGAGGAGGAGGTGCTGTATAACAGCTTCTTTCTCAGCAGACCTGTTTCAGGTGTAATTCAGCATTTTGACATTAGGGGTGTTAAGATGGTATTGCATGTTGTGTCACTTGCAGTTGTATTTTACAGAGGACTTGTTTACCAGAGCTTGGGTTTTGAATTGCAGGCAGCCTTTGATTGCTGGAATGTACCTAATGATGTCTGTGAACACTGTCATACCACCAGGCGAGAAAGGTGAGTCATCGTTCTACAAAGGGATTATGTAATTTCAACGTCTGATTTATTTTTATTGCTTATTGCAGAAGAAAATTTAGTAGAGACTTCCTGAATTCTAGATGGAAAAATTAGTTACTTAATTGAACAAATTATGAAAAAATAATTATGTTGAGGGTTGTATCATATTTCCTGATGACTACATCAGTAAAGGCAATCAATGCTGTAGAAACACAATGTTGTACAAAACAATAATGATCTGTGCAACTTTGAAGTTTCTAGGGCTCCTGAGAGTGTTTCTTTGATTTACTTTCATCTTAATATTTTACAAAAAAGACTCTGCCTATTTTCTAATTCCTCCTTTCCCTCCTAGAAAGCCATAAAATATTTTGGACTCTTCTTCATCTGTATTTATCATCCATGACATTTGTGGTTCTAGTAAGAGTTCAGTTTTAATGAATGAATTTCAATCAGTTAGGAGCTGCTATTTAAGAATTTTATTCCTATGTTCCTAGTTGATTAAAAGGTCAAAATGCTGAAAAAACACTCTAAAAGAAAGTTTCCTAACAGTTTTGATTCAGAATCCTACTCAGTGGATTTTGTCAGAAACTCAGTGCCAATATCCCTTCTTTAGGCTAGCATGCAATGTTCTGTTTTAGGGAAGTTGAACACTAACTTTACATTTTCCTCTGTTATACCACAATTTTAAATTAGATAGCTGAGAATACCATTTGTCCCGTTTACACTTAACTGCTTGAATAGGATCGAGGTGGTCAAATACTAAGCTGGCTCCAACTGTTTAGTGAACTCAGAAACTTGAAACATTTTTTAATTTGAATTGAAACTTTACATATTTTGCTGTTTAATATGAAAACATATCAAATTAATCCCCCAACACCCTCCAAAATCTTTGATAAAAGGGGCAGACAAACAGTTCTGTCCCTGTTGATAGCTGCCTTCTCATGTTCAATCATATTTGCAGTTCTTAAGTAGAGCATGAGGTTTGTTAGAAAAGGAAACATGCAGACACCTCTCAGAGAGGCATCAATAAAGAGATTTTTCTGTAAGGTCTTCCTTAGCAATAACAATAGTTACTGCACCTAACACAAGTACTAGTCTTCAAACACTGTACAACACTTCACTGCCGAAGTCTGTTTCTAACCCTAGACCTCTTAAGTCTGGGCCTTTAAAATCAAGCCTTCACTGTAAATCGTATTAGCTTAGAATTATATCAGTTTATTTTAATTTTCCCCTGAAAGTTTGCATGTTTCTTTTAAGTGTCCCTCAACGTAGTCTGTAAGCAAGTGTATTACTTCATTTTCTTAAATATCAGTAGTGTACACTGGAAAAAATACTTCTGGCTTTCAGCCCAGTTTTGTATGTACGTCATCACAGAAAGTAATTTTCAACTGACCTTTACTATATTTTATTGTTTTTTATTTGCAGATGTCTTGAGATAAACAATGCAGAAATATAAGATGTTATCTATTATCTTTCGAAATTGTCTGTTGTCCAGTATAGTTATACTTTTTGTAAACCATACTGAATGAGTACAGTAATTTAACTTTTCTCTGTTTGATAAATAATGTGTTTGTCATTGTTTATTGCTGTCATATTTTAACAGTGGTTGATGCAGACATTGCCTGCCATTACAAAAGGTTTCCAATGCACCTTTTTGCCTATAGAGTTCATACACACAGACTAGGTAAGAGTTTTATTTCAACATAGACATATCAAATACTTAAAAGAAAAATTCTGACACTGCAACATGTTTATGTCTCATGTTCACATGTGTATTGATATCTTACAGGTAAAGTAGTAAGTGGGTACAGAGTAAGAAATGGTCAATGGACATTGATTGGTAGACAGAGTCCACAACTACCACAGGTTGGTTGTTTTTTGTAATTCTAACTGTAAATTTTAGTTACCTTTATTTAAAACTGAGAAGCTGAATTGGAAATCATTTGCCCACAGATCTGTGTCATGGTGTTTCCACTGGTACATGTTGTGGTGCCACTGAAAGTGAATGTTGCTAAGTATTATTGTCACAATTAGATTATGCTGCAGAAACAGTTTCAGATGGGTAGCACTACCATTCTTATCAGAGCATATTGATGTAAATGATATGAACACTTCCACTGATTGTGGTGAATCATCCTCTCTTTCAGGCTTTCTACCCAATAGATCATCCGGTAGATGTGAGCTATGATGACATCCTGGCAGCCAGATGTGTGTTCAGTGGGGAAGGTAGAACTACAGAGACACATATAGGGTAAATATTGTCTGTTTGCTCCTAACTAAGTTTTTCCAGGGTACTGGTTATATGAAGAAATGTATTTGTTTCATGTCTTCTTCCAAGGTAATTCTAAGACATGTTTTCTGCCAGAATGTTTTGTTTTGCTTCTAGTCTATTCAAGATTTAACTGTACACAATGTTCATTGACTTTACTTACATGAATATTCACTTTGCTGAAGTGTTCAGAACATTTCTCCAGTGAAGTTTTGCTGCCAAACACCTTAGTCCGATGTTGGGCTGATTTGCACTTAGAGAAGGATAGACAATATCAATTCTAGAAAATACATTTTTAACAAGGTGACATTATTGACTGTTTATAGTGAAATAATAAAGCTTCCCAATTTCTCTGCATTGTTCCAGAAAAAAGTTTAGAAGCTTATAAAATTCGGATAGTTAAACCTATTGTAAAATCTAACCTTAAAAATTTGGACCAGTACACCAGTTACCTTTTTTCCATATAAAAATACACAGACTTTTACGAAGAACAGTCAAACCAGAAATTAATAATAATGATAAAAAGGAAAATCTGAATGTTGTTAGTCAGTGATGCTATTCCGGTGCAGATGGCAGACGCGGCCCTACAAGATCAAGTTGACAAATACAGCTGTAAAAATAGATGTAATATTAATATTAATACTCTCTTAACTGTCTCTGGCTCTTTGAACTGTAATCTATTTCATATGTAGAGATATGAAGATGCCCTGCAGAAATCTTTCCAGTCTGTGAGTATGTGCTGCAGCATCCCAAGGAAAGAGATTTTAGTGCACTGAGAACCCTAAAATTGCATCTCAGTAGAGGGTTCAACATGGATTTATGACCTTGCACTGAATAGTTAAAATACTGATGAGTAACAGCTGAGGCAAAATGAGTTGAGAAGAGGTTTTTACAAAGGTCATAACACTAAAATAAAAAATAAAAAAAAAATTATCTAAACCTCTAATTTAATTGCTGATCTTTTATTTGCATTGTATTATTATACTTTACCACAAGTTTTACTTCATCCCACTGTGAGGTGGGCAGGACTGGGAAGAGTGAGGGCCTTTGTGGTACTTAGTTGCCATTTGTAATTATAGGAGCACAAATGCTTAGACACAGTAACACGTGTGAGGTGAACCAGGTTTCATGTGGTTTCCATATCACCTTTTCTGTTGGAGTTTTGAAGAGGAAGCAATTATAGTGACAGGTATTGGAGGTCCAGCAGTGAAGTTAACGCTTTCTAAGAGCTTAAGCAGAGCTTGCCCAGTCAGAGCCTCATTTTTGTGGTCTCCAAGGGATGCTAAACTTTCAATGCATGGAAAAATACCAATTCCCTTTTTGAAACAGTGTCTTCTCCTATGTTCCCCCTGTCTCGCCTCTGGCTTGTATCATTATTGTTGCTATGGTGAACAAATGAATGCTACAGGATGCTGCTGGAAAAGTCAGTGCTGACGTCTTTTGCAAACAGCTAATAGGCCACCCCTGTATCTCTTTTATAAGTGTGGCTCACTGGTTAGTTGTGAAAGTTAATTAAAAAATCTCAATGGAAACCCCTTTATTGTGGAAACTTTTCTTTAAAATCCTAGTTTATTCCATTATTAGGATTGTAGCTCTAAATAAAAGGTGGCAGAGGAAAAAACAGGAACAGATCACAGTTGTAAAGAGGCCCTGTATGGTCTGCTTCACAAAGTAATATTTTTCAGAAAAAAATCTTCCTTGCACCAACTGTTTTTTCTATTGAAGACAGGATTATGTAGTGGTAGAAAAGAGCCTCTTCTGTTTCAAATACATGCACAACATTTATCAAAGAACTGTATTTTGCTAGTGTTTAATCATTCCTTTTGCACTCATGTTTTTGTTACAGAAGCTTACGAACAAGTTATTCTCAAGATGACAGTGCTATTTTCTCTTTAAGAGATACTTATGGTGTGTTAATATGTAATGAAATTAAGTTTTGCTGCATTAGAACCAGTGTGAACATGGGGACGGGGGAAGATTTGTCGTAAAAGATAGCCACTGACATCAAACATAGATGTCACTTGCATTAATTTCAAATTACATTTGCCCAAGATTGACAGAGAAGTGTATGAATAGTGATGTAATAAATGATGCAATTCTGTCATATTTCAACAGAATGTGTGCATAGTTAATATTCTATTAAACAAGTAGGATTAATTAAATAACAGTTATATTCAGATCCTTTTTTCTAACTGCCACATCTTTTCTGTTGTGTAGGGGTACGGCCAATGATGAAATGTGTAATTTTTACATTATGTACTATATGGAAGCCAAGCATGCTGTCTCATATATGACGTGCACTCAGAATGCAAACCCTGAGATGTTCAGAAATATTCCACAGGAGGCAAATATTCCTATTCCAGTCAAGTCTGACATGCTGAAGATGACACATGGGCATCATGAAGGTGAGAAATACTTGCAATCCATTTTATTCAGGTTGCCTTGTGCTCACTGATGTGTTTCCCTGTGTTGTTTTGATATGCAAAATTCTCATAAAAAGGTAGTGGAATTCTGCTGTTCGTTTTGGTGGAAATGTCTGCTATAGTCATTTGTCCATTTCTTCTTAATGTTGGCTTCCAACATTTTTATAGCTCTATGACCTATATACCCAAAAGATTGGCCTCTTTTTCTGTGCTAAACTTTATATTAACATCTTTTTAATGTTTGCCTTATCTTTTATCTATTTCCTACAAAACTGAATTATGTAATATTTCCATAGTTTTTTGGATCCCACCGCCTTGTTATGGAAGGAATTGAATGTTTACATTGAACACTAGTAGGCATATAAGCTGCAGCAACAGTATTACACAGAAGTAATCTTACCACTGCATTGCTTGGTAAACCTAGAATGGATATGCTCATTTCAGAGGAGCATTTTTTTCCCCAGTAGGGAAGTACTCAATTGTCTTCACACGCAGAGGTTAACATCATATCCTAAAACCCATTTTTCAAAAACCAAAGACAGTGATACAAGTTCCTTGCTGCAGCAGGCCAAAAAAAGAAGAGGAAGAGATTTTGGATCAGGGTGTGTGCTTGTTTATTTCTATGCATATTTTTTATTTCTGTGTTTATTTCTATTTCTGTGTTCAAAGTACAAATCTTAATTTTTTTATTCCAGTTCTTTTACTGCTACATTGTTTGGTACAACTACTATGGATAGATAAAAATACAAAATGTTCATTTTAGAGGGGCATTTTTTCCTCAGTAGGGAGATACTCAATTCTCTTCACATGCAGAGGTTAACATCATATTCTAAACCTGTTTTTCAGAAGCCAAGGATAGTGATACAAGTTCTTTGTTGCATCAGGCAAAAAAAGAAGAGAAAGAGATTTTGGATCAGGGTAGGTACTTACTTATTTCTATGTCAAGTGAAGGACTCACTAATGTAAAACACTGATAAATTATATCCTCATTGCTAATGAGTTATAAATTTTTTGTTTCTCTTTAATTGATACAATATGCGATGTTTTATGAAACTAATACAGTTTAATGCTATATAAATAATAATATAAAAAGAATAGTCTACCACTGATCTCTAACCTTGCAAATAAAATTTCTTAGTGCATTTTAATCTCATTAGTTTTTCCTGTTATTTGTTTAATTTTTCTAAGAAAGGTTATAATGTATGTGTACATGCATATATCCTATAGTAATGCTCTGCTCTTAGCTCTTCAGTAATTTCTCAGTTTGTATTACTACATATGTAACGGTATTGTACATGCAGTGAATTGAGTGCAGCTAATGTTTAATAGTGAATTTTTTTTAATTGTGTTTGTGTATATGTGCAGATATGCCTAACAACTCATGCAGAAATGTGTGTAGTATTAAGTTGCAGGAAAAAAATCCAGGACTGTTAGAAACCTTTTAGAAATATTCTGAATATTATTTATGTTTCAGAGATACATTATTACTGTACTTTAAAGTTCTTTTGATTCATATGCTATTAGATAAATAATGCTTTAGATCAAGATTTTTCTTGGCACTAAGGAGAAAATGTCTCATCAGCTACAGTTTCATACTGTTTTCATTGAACAGTGCTGAAGTTCAAAGACTAAATAAAGGCAAATTTCCTTTTGCCTTTAAGAAGAGCAAAAATTTAG
This sequence comes from Empidonax traillii, assembly GCF_003031625.1. Lineage (NCBI taxonomy): Eukaryota > Metazoa > Chordata > Aves > Passeriformes > Tyrannidae > Empidonax > Empidonax traillii. The sequence continues at coordinate 758,815 of NW_020955211.1, forward strand.
AATTTTTGATAATGTCTCACAAAGGGGTTAGATTTTCTGTGTACTCTGCCACTCTGCAGAGTCAACTCAATTAAGTTACAGTTACATAAAAAGTAGCTTCTAGAGTGTAAAATCATCTTACTGAAAGTACATTGAACTTTTAGGGACAATATTTGCAATGACGTACCTGAAATTTATCTTAGTCAATTCAAGATGTGTTTTTTAAGAAAGAAAAACAATTCAAACTCCCTAAGCATGTTTCAGAACAGAATGAACTATTTGCTTCCAAATTTACATCAAGATTTATGCTGGCAAGCTGCTTCACCCTTATGTTACTAATAAGTGCTTTGACATTTGATCAAGGTTCTGGTTATCTCTGTGTTTTATTGAATTCTTTAGTGTTTTAAAAAAATATTGAAACAAGGTCCTGCTTTTAAAATCTTTTTCATTTGTCTATGAAATGTACTTCAAAGGCACGTTTCTGCAATGCAGTTTGGTTTGCTGAGACCACTGTTTAGTATATATCCTCATCTAACGTGTTTCTATGGAAACACAGTGCATTGTTTTGTCCATTTGAAATCAGTTGGGTGCATGATATGACATACCAAAATGTAGGAGTTGCCATGAGAGAATTTCATTTCATGTCCTTAATTGTTAGCTTAAGGTAAATTCTCCTGTCATTCATAGGAGCCTATCTTCAATTTTATATTGAAACAGCTCTAACTTCAGTTGAATTATATCTGAGTCAGCAAAAAAAAAAAAAAAAGCAAAAGGAAAAATCAGATCAGGTTTGGGTTTATTTTTGTCTCCAAAGAGGGAAAGTTGGGTGGCTGGTTTAGAAAGTGTGTTTTGGTGAGCACCTGATAAGATACACTGGGAAAACCAGGAGCTGAAAACGGTACGCTAAAATGTGCCTATAAAGATTACACAGCAATTGGAATCTGTTTTATGGGACAAATCCGTTTTATGTAGTTGTGCTGCCAACTTGTCCATCTCCTCAAGTAAATTTAGTGAGTCAGCCAACACTAGCCAAATTTGAACAAGACCTTAGTGACCAGAAAATTCTACAGGTTGGAGGGAGGGGCGGGTGGGAACAGAAGAAAATAGCTTGGCCACCAAGGCTAAGGTCATTATACAAATTCATACTTTCACGGAGATAAAGGACCATTCCCTTTATGGTCTGGCATGACATACTGTATTTGATAACCTTATCTACAAAACACAGAGCTACCAAAACTGAGACTTTGATTAGTTCCATTGCTCCTGAACTGTTGCTCAGTGAGTTGAGCCTTTGATTTGCTCTGAAGAAAGCACTTCAACAATTTTTCCATAATTTTTTGGTTTATCTTGCATATGTTTCTTCCCTCTGTGATTCATTATTTTGTGGCAACTTACGTTTCCCTTCTTAGTTTCGGGTGACTGAAGTAAAACACTGTTACTTCACTGAAACTGAAATAGTTGTTGAATTATGCTGCCATGGAGGTACTTACAAATCTGGAGGTTAGAGGTGTCCTCACAGAGACAATTTTCATGTCAGTATTCTTAAATCTAGCCTTTTGCCTCTAAAGGGGAAAACAAAAAATCCTGCCATGTATCTGCCTGCTAATACTGTGAATATCATATGTTGGTCTGGGCATAGGTTTAGTTGTACCTCCTGCCACACACTGGCAGTTTATTATATTGGTACCTCCAGATGTTATCATGGCTTTTATATTAAATTTTCAATTTCATCATCTTCACTCATCAGAAGCACATTAATAAGCAATGCAAATATATTGAAATCAGCAGGTAACATCGCAAAGCAAAGCAGCACTCCACATGAAGACAAAGCTAAATCCCTATTGTGTTAAAATTTAACTGAACTTACCTTAATGAAAGTGACCTCGTTATATTGTTTCTGAAACAGCAGCATCATTGTTTGGTGAAGGTAAACTGTGCATAGGAAGTGAATTATTGTAGGAAATACAATTAATTTAAACATTTGTGCATATTGCAGAGTTTGCTGTTCCTGCTGAAGCATAAGGTCCATAGTAAAACAAATACTATGTATGTTTATTTTTTGTTCATCAGTAGAAGATTCATTAAATTGTACTCAATAGAGACAGTAGTGCAAAAAAACATTTATTTGTCAGCTTTCACCATCTGTGCTATGTGTCTTTACCTGTGGAAAAAAGGCCTAAATGTGTTTCATTCTGCTTGTTCATCACTTTCCTGTCTGTAAGCTGTGGCATAATATAATGGAGTTCTGGTTTGTTTTGGTGTGCAAGCGGTGAAGCAGCCTTTACTACAGAGAAATTTCACTGCTGATGTACCTGAAAGCTGTGCATGTAAACAATAAAAACATAATAGCAAGAGTAGTTTCTTTAAAACAAGTAAGGAATAGACAGGTGATGGTTAATCATATGTCCAGTATTTAGTTTGTTGGCTGGCTCACAATTTGATATCTCATCAGATGTAATCATAACCTTTTTGAAGGAGAAGGGACAAATTTTTTTCCTGATAAAATACATATAATTATGTTCAAATGTTTTAAAGCAAAATTTGAAGATGACTTGAGTTAAAATTTCACTAGCAGCATAGAAACCAAAAATTAGATTTTGGTTTCGTTTTGGAAGAGTGTGTGTAGGCCTGTATACATTGCTTATACATATATGGGAGAGAAAAGAGAATTTTCATTTTACTTCTGTTATTATGTTTATTGTGACACTTACAAAAGTACGTTTTTACTTCTCTCTGACTTAGGGAACTTGGGAGCTAGTACCAAAATAGTTACATATTTTTTGCCTCTGATGACAAAATCTGAAGTGAGAGTCAAAGTTGCAGTTCTTTTGCTCTCAGTATTAGTAAGTTGTACTGCCAGTGTAGTGGGTTTTTCCTTTATCTCTCGTTATTTCATGATTGCCATGAGAACAAGTTATTCCAGGAGTTCAGATGGGAAAGTTCAGTGTAAGTGAACTTAATATCTCTCTTTTGAAATGTCTCAGATAGGCTCATATGAGCCCCTTTTTCACAGCTGAGTGGTTTAAGTGGAATCCTGTTAAACCTCCTATATTTAAAATAATATTACAGTTTGAGTTCAGCATTCAGAAGTTACTGAGCTGAGAAACTGAAATGTCTGAGTTGTTCAGCTGTACATTCCTGTGAAAAACTCACACAGTAAAAATGTACTGAATGAGGGTTTTTTGTATCTGGGGTAGAAATTTCCAATTGATTTAAGTGGAAGAAGAAAGTATAGCTCCTCCTTTTTCTGCCTCATCTCTGATATTTTATCTTTGCTTCCTCAAGATAAAAAAATAAAGGGCAGGGGGAACGTGAAGGGAGGCCTACAATGTCTTGTGGGATAGATGTTGAAGAGGAAAAGCAAATCAGTGTGCAGGCAGGTACTTAGTTTTTCAAGCAGAGCAGCAACTTTCAATGAAGTGGTGTATTTTTTTCATAATATTACATGACAAATCTGTGCAAGGAGCATCAACCAATATGAGACGTGATGTGTTTTTATGCCAGCACGAGTTACATTACTTTCTAAAATGAACTTGTCATAATTTTGTGTGTGGTCATAAGAAAAGAGAGGAGTTCAGTTTGGTAGGTAGTTTAAAATTCTTAGGAGAGCTCAAACCAGAAGACAGATTCACTTTCCAGTATTGATGTGGGATGCGTAGAATGAAATTATAGACAATTTTAGAACAAGACCAGAAATATAAGAAAGTCTTTAGATGTTTTCAAGTTTGAGATGCATATTTGGTGCTCAGAGATAATATGAGGTCCCTTAAATAGAGTACAAAAGTAAGATAAAAGTGACTGAATTAAACCTTGGAAGAAAATGCTACTGAAAGACACTCAGAGTGATACACACCATTAGAGAATTGTAATTAGGAAGGTTCAGAATCTCAGGGGATTTGCTTGCTGTTTCAACACTGAGTGATCTTGCTCAAAGTTGTAAATAAAAGATGAGCCTTTGATTTGGTTAGGATAAGGTTATTCATAATCTCTACAAAAGCATGTTCAGCACATACCTAAACAGGAAAAGCATATAACAAGCATGGAAAGAAGTAATTTTAAATTCACTCTTCACTGTCTGATACCTGGTTTATGTTCTCTGGTTCTTAAAATTGTAGAGGGATATTTCCTGTGTATTTTCTGTAATATAAAGGCTACTTATCAATGAAAACTACAAAAACAGCTTTTAATGTCATTAATGTGTCTGAAGAAATGGAAAGCGTACACTGTATTAGTAGAGGAAGAGTTCCGAGAAATTATGTAATCGTATCACAAATTTAAACCAAACCGACATTATTTATTTATTATTATTGTTGTTGACAAAATGTTTTCCCTTTTTATAATTTTCCTGTCTTTTCATGTTTTTTTTTTTAATAAAGCATAATGAGGGTTAAAAGAAAGAAATTGAAGATAGCAGAACTACTCTTCATAATAAACATACCCTCACATATGTTTTGTGAGACTAAATGTATTTAAAAGTATGTACTGCATGAAATAGAAATTTGAATGGAACTGGTGTACCCTGTGCCTGAATAATCAATGTCTGTAACATATTGAAATGAACACAGCAAGGTCCTGTGTAGTAAAACCATTGTATTTATTACTAGTCATCTAGCAGTAGCTGATGAATATATTTTATTGTAACAAAATGATTGGTGCTTGTCATGAACTTACTACTGGTTGGGAAGGAAAGAAAAGAATAGGGCAGTTAGGTATCTATCTGCAAGAGACTTTGGGTTTGAGTCTCAAGTTCTGCTTTGTTGATGAAGAACACGTGTCTGTAACAAGGTGTGATCCTCAGTGAAGATTCTTTGTCTTCCTTCATACTGAGCTTTAACATTTCCCAGTTACAAACTCCTATAACACATTAATTTTAAAAACATGTCCCTTTGTTAGGGACATGCAGACAGTGAAAAAAAGAGAAAATTAATTTTTTTTTTAACTTTTCTTCTTTTTTTAGCTCTGTAAGCTGCTTAGAAATGCCTTGAGAGCAGATGTGATTCCTGATTCTCCAGACGTGTCAGTTTGGCTGTGCTATAAGTGCACATTACTTAGGGCAGTGAGGATGGCCAAGAATCTCTGTAGCAGCTTAATCTTTTCATTTCCTATCTATTTCTTTCAGTCCCTCAAATCCCTTTAAAAAGAAAACAGCCTTAATATTACATAATATTTTTTTGTTCTCATGAATCCTTGCAATGCTTTCATCAAAGCAACAGAGTCTATCATGATTTGCATGAAAAATAATAGCGGACTAGAAGACATTTTGGAAGTTGTTTTGGCCTGTTACGTCAAACTGTGTCCAGTGTCATTTGAAACAGGCATTAGACTTTGTTCACTTATGCAAAGTCTTTCCTTGTCTTTCTTCCCTTCTTTTCTACCAGCAATGTTGTAGGAGCCAAAGATGGCAAAGGAAAATAATATAACATGGACATTACATGAGATTCAGAGTGAGCCAAAGTCATAGTTGTAGTCCATGTCGTGTAGACCATGATTTCTGTACTTAGGAAGAGGCAGAATCCCTGACCACTTTTGCGAGCTGAACTTACTAAATAAGATACACACAGTCTTAGAATACACTCTATTTTATTCAGAGATAATTGGGAAGCTCAAAGTCAACTAGGAAAGGTTGTTTCCTGATCCTATTAGGATAGGACCAAGTCATAAGTTTGGAAGGAACACATAAAGTCTAGAATACCAGTAAGAGGCTGGGGAGCCTATCTGAACCTTCTCAGTGAAACACTATGATAAAAATACAGATTCTGGAGATGAAAATTCTCAGACACTGCTACAGTGTCCTGCCTTTTTTTCTAAAATGCAGCAAAATGAGTTTCACCTATGTATCTTAACAGGTGCTCATTCAGGCTCTCTGGACAGGCTTACCATGGCTGAAATTCCCATCTATCTAGCTTGATCCTGCAGCACCATGGCTAGATACTTCATCTAAACTGGAAACTGGTGCTTCCAACGGCACAATGGTGTGCTGCTGAAGGACCATGGACAGCGACTGCTCACTGCAAATTGGGGAACTTGTCCTCTAGCATTGGAAAAAAAAGGACTGGTTTTAGATATAGAATCGTAGAACATCTTGATTTGGAAGAGACTTATAAGGATCATTAAAACCAACTCCCTGCTCATCACGGGACTACCTAAACCACATGACTAAAAACATTACATAAATAAACTGCTTTATTAACCTTAAACTAATCTGACTTTGTATGGAGATCAGATGAAGTTCCCCTCATGTTTTTCAATGAAGTTGCCAATGTTATGATTTTGTTTGTATGACTGTTTACCAAAACACTGTTCTGTAAAAGAGTTTTGGTAGTGTCGAACCACCGTCAGAAGTTTAAACTTACTGGAATATGGTTGTGCATCGTTTAATTCTGAAGATGCTGGTCTTGACTTCTATCACTTCTTCCAGAAGAGAGTAAACTTGTAGGTATTTGTAACCAATCATCTTTTTTGTAGAACAAAGTGTTCTGATAGCTTACCCATAAGAGGTGCCTGTGAGTATTCTCTCTGAAAGTGACCTAATCAAGCAACTTTGCAGAGACTGCACTGGTAGAATTCAGTTTTTTCAATAAGAGCGAGTTGTTTATTCACCCATGTCTTTGTCTAGTCACACCCAGGCATTTTAAAGGCCAGGCTGACTCATCTCAAACAAGACCAAACAGATGACACATTGCATCTCACTGGTGTTCCTTTCCCACTGAGTATCTTCGGGCAAGCAACGTCTTTCAACTGTTCCAGCTGGTACAAGACAGCTGTAAAGCAGCAACACAAGATTGTGCTTTGATGTTTGCTGGATATTGCTTTGCAGAGAGCAATTGTTAATCAGAATCAACATGAGTCTGCCCTTTGCTAGTTAGCCCGTAGTGAATTCTGAGCTACTTTGTAAAATTACGCTGCTTACAAATTTATTGGAATCTGCCTGGAGATCACGAGCAAAGCCGAAAAATGTTGGTCCCAGATAATATTGGACCTCCATTCAATGTGTGGAATTCAAGCTACAGCTCCGTACATTAAGTAATCAGGAAACTTAAATTCATCACTTTCACATCTGCACACATCTGTGCTATGTAAATACTCTCAAGTTGATCTAGATGCCAAAAAATTGACAGAAGACTTCAACCTTGTATTTGTGCCAAGAATGTGGAGGTTCTGGGCAGATATGTAGATGGATGTCTTTTAGACTTAAGAGATTTCATACTTGTTTCTTCAAACGCATTACTTTAGGAAAGGGTTGCAATTCAGGACACTTCCACACTCTGAGGCACACCTTTTTCATACGCACTGACAGTTCCTAAATGTTCTTAGCTGCTGTGGTTACAGAACCCCTACTTAATGAAAGCACCAAAAGGACAAGCTCAGCTTGGAAAACATCTCATTTATAGCCACTAATTGCAACATATTCAAAACTGCCTTGCTCTGTACTCCACTGTTTGACGGTTCCTCATATATTTTATGATTATTGAATCAATGCTAGGAGAAAACCAAAAAGAAAACCAAAAGATCACCCTACTTGGATTAACAGCTTCCATAAAGACTACTAGAATTTTTTATGAAAGCACCTTTTCTTAAAAATTGTTCCCTGGACTTGCCTTGTTTTTAAGTTGAATTCCCTTGCTGTCTTTTATTCATGGCCTTTATTAAGCCCTATGTTGTACCAGTTTGTTTTGTGGGAGCTAATATCAGACAAGTAAAACACTTTTTGATGTTTTGTTTTTTTGTTGCTTGTTGTTTTTCTTTTAATCAACATGGAGTATCTATTTTAAAGGGTGAGTTAATTATTCTGTGGTAACAATTGCACAACTGAGGTAGAATGCAATGCCTTTGACTGAAGCATGAAGCCGTCAAACTTCTTTACTCAGGTAGAGTGAGCATATGTGCTGAGAGTTAGGGTTCTGAAACCTTTATATAAACTGTAGTTTGCTTTCCTTTTGCAACCAGTAATTACAAGTTAGTTGATTAGACCGTTGGCACAGAAATAGGAGAGAGTGAACTGGGCAACTATCACTAAACTTGCTTTAAAAAGGCCTGCAGTTTAAAATAGACCAGACTTGCTGATTAAAGGGGGATTTTTCACAGTTATGTTGGCCAGAACACTGCTTTTACCACTGAGACCTCTCATTGGAAATAATTGCTTGTAGGGAAGTCAATTGTCTTGTGGGTCTCCAGCCATAGATAAAACTAAAACATTTGGACATATGAAACTCATTTTTTTAAAATGTTGGGAAAAAAGGCCAATATAGAGTATTTTAGTACCAAATGTTTCCTAAGTAAAGGAAATTCCAGCCGTGTTTCTACTTCAGCACCAATTACTGGATGCTTTAAGTAGAGACTATTGAACCTGATTAATGTAATTGGAAACCTTTCTCAGAATAAATAGGGTTTGTATCCACTCTGATATCATACTTTTTAAGTATTTGGATTTGTTTTGAATCAGTACTTATACTCATTGAATGACAAGATTAAGATGATGGAGTGCTCTAGCTTCACAATTGCCTTTGAAGCAAATATTTCATATTTGTTATGTAGCTTAACGACTTTCTCTCTTCTCTAATTTGCTTTGTTAATTTCATTGAAATGGACCTTGTTTCTTCAGTAATTATTTTCTGACAGAAGATGTCACCTGGGATGTTTCCTTTTCAAGGGCAAGGAATGGAACCCTACTCAAAATCATTGAAGTGGGACTGTTTAATAATATGACAGATCCTTTTAGGTTCATTTACAAAAGACTTAATTTCCTCTGTCCTAGGCTGCAAGTCGTGATTTCTGGTTCTGGATGGCTTTTTGTTTTTTGTGTTTTTTTTTTTTTCCCTCTGTTTCAGTTTTCTTGTTGTTTGTTTCTTGTGAAAGCTTCATTAGTGGTAGTTTTGCTTTTCTAGAAAATGTCTTATATAGCCTGCCATGAAATAATGCAGATTTTTAATTGAGTGAATTGTAGTTGCAATACAAGTATTCCTACTTGCATTAACTCTTAAAGCACATTGAATGTCTCTTTCCATTCAAATGACACAGTTGATTTTAAGCCAAGATAATTGGTTAATAAATTCTGTTTTCTTTTTTTGTGCTTTGAGCTATTATTCTGGAATTAACTGAAATTCTTGTTGATGCTTAAGAAAGTTATAGGGATAAAAATACTGTTCCCTGCATTGCCAGATGGTATCATGACTAAGGACTTATCATTTGGATTAAGTGGAGGGACAGGACTCAGACTGAATTAATAAATGCAAGTTTAATGGATCATTCTACTTTACTACTTTGTCTTTTTTCTACAGTGGGTGCTATGGAATCTGTTTGCAAATGTGAAATTTTGTTTTTTTACAGCCTAAGCTTCTTATACATGACAGATTTCAAAAACATATGCTTTGAAATGTATTATGATGGTCTATTATTGTCTTTGTAAGTGAAAAATTGATAAAACTATACAATTTTTCCCGCTTTGTTTTGTGAAAATATAGTAACTCCGCAGTGGCCTGGCAAATCTAGATAATTCCATCATAAACATTCTTTTACTTAAATGTGCATACTATTTTCTTTCTCCTTTTATCTTTTCCCTTTCCCTTTTTCTTTTTCTCTTGTTCCATGTTTCCAAGAACATTTGTGCAAAGGTGATGGTTTTTCGGTACCAGAGTATCAGGTAAAAGTGGGAATTTATATGTGATGTAAAGTCAATAACAATTTGAGTTTATTTGAAACTCATTCAGTTCCTGAGGCTGGAACAGTTCCTCTTTCCTACTTTTACCAATAACGGAATAACTTTGTTACCATATATTTTGCTGAAGTTTTCTAAAATTACACAATTCGTTTTAATTGTTTCTCTTCCTCCTTTCCTGTTATCTTTTCTCTTTTCTGTACAGGTGATTTCTATTCACTCCTTTCCAAGCTGCTAGGAGAAAGGGAAGATGTTGTGCACTTGCATAAGAATAAACCTACAGAAAAGGCAGAATCAGATCTTGTAGCTGAGATTGCTAATGTAGTCCAAAAGAAGGATCTTGCCAGAGAGATCACAAATCATGATGAGAGGGATGATACTATTCTTCTCAGAGACAGAATTCACAAATTTCACAGACTAGAATCTACTTTGAGACCACCAGAGAACAGACATTTCTCTTTGCAACAGTCTAAACATGGTGAGGGAAGCTGGGAAAAAGAACATACAGGAGGTGGGTTAGGTGTTAATTTTATACAATGAAATGCACTGTAAGAGCTGTGATCCACATTAGCAAAATCTGAAGGGAATATCAGTTGAGGCATGGTGAAAATATTTTACACGGCAGTTTTCTTTATTATGGAGGTGTTCTCCCTCTGTTTTAGAGGTGTTTCATTGGGGTTCTTTCCCCTCCATGTGTCAAGAAAGAAAGTTTAGTGATGGCACAATACCAGTAGTTTCTGGACAAGAGAGTATTTTTCCTACTCTTAAGACTTTTACTTAATGATTTTATATCAGTTATACTAAAACAAGATAAATACAGGATATAGTAGTCACAGGAAATTAAGAACTTTAATACAAGTAACTTCTATTAAATGTTCGATGGAATAATCAATACATTTTATGAGTTTTCTGATTACCTTGGTTTGTCAGATACACAATTTTATAAAATGTATTGCTGTAATTCTATCAGATATATTTTCTCCCATTCAGAAGCAGCAGTAGTTAATCCTGAAAAATTATTGAGGAGTAAAATTTTATGCATATTGATTTCAAATTGGGCTTGACTATTCAAATATTCTCAGACAGGCTGTTTTATTATTCTAGAGTTGCAATTATTTCCCTTCAGGTTTCTAAGACAGCAGAAACCATGGAACTATTGTGTTTGTTTTACTTGTGTTTTGGTCTCTGTGATATTGACTGTGTTAAGCCTTACCTGCTAATGTGGAAAGTCATATAATACAGCATATGACAAGCATCTCATAAAGTAAACTGGAATATATGCATGGAAGCCATCTGTATGCATAAGCTGTGGCCACACATGCCTGCTTTTTTTGTTGCAACCACACAGCCTGATGTTTCTAAGTACTCTTGTACACAAATGTATATCATTCATAATCCACTTGATTTTTATTTCTATTTGCAATGTTAACATGTATTGTCTCCACTTATATGAGATTCTGTTACAATAATCAAGCTTAGCAAAATCCTGGATTTGTGTTCAACTGAAAAGCAAAGACAAGGACTTTCCAATGCTATGTTATGCTATGCAGTTAAAGTAGATCCCGTTGACATAGGGGCAAAAAAACCAGGTGGGATGTTACCATGTGCCTGACATAAGTGTAAATCATAAATAATTCCATAAACCTCACTGGAATTAAATGCTCAGAAGAGTAATGTGCATGAGCATTTCTGCAAAAGGAGTTAGTTCAGACTAATAACACATGGTGCATAGAAGGCAAAGACAAAAATTCCTTTCTGTTTTCACTGAGAGGAGGACGTCTCAGTGAACTGAATAAATGGCTTAGTTTGGCACATCTCATGGCACGAATTCTAACTACAGAAAGCATTTGCTTGGTGATGTTAGTAGCCCTATATTCATACGTGGGTAATTTGTTGGTGGAGGAGTAGTTAATAAATAAATTTCAAATGTTGCAATTTTGAAGTACAGCAGAAAAGAAAACTCAAATTTCCTTAATTAGCATTGTTCGGGTTTTTTTTCAATGTCTGTGATACTTCTAAGGACAGAAGTTCTGACTTGAAGACGCTGCCAGCGCCATCTTTTGGCAGAAGAATTTCTGTAGCAATAACGTCTTGAAGCACATGTTTAGTTTCTGCTTAGAGAAGTATTTATATATGTAAGAACAAAATCTTCCATAACACAGTTTTTCTCTTCAGAGGAAGAAGTGGAACTTCAAGTTGTCTTTAAGAAAAAAATTGCACCCTTTGTAAAATTCTTTACTGTATTGAATTGAAAAAAATCTCAGTATTCTTAGGACAAGACTTGGTTGTTAAATTAACTGTTCAATAATTACCAAAATTAAAGCAGTTTAATATTTTAGTCTTTCAAATATTCCGATTTTAAACAAGTAACTGTCCTGAGAAAGCAAATGGCCAATATGGTAAGTAAAGTTGTTATAAATGTAACTTCATACTACTTCCTGCTTGTTACCCTGAGACTGGTCACTAATCAGTCAGGTTGTTTAACATGCAACCAGTACAATTATAACTCCTAGTTAAGGCAAAGAGTGTAATTTTCCAGTTTTAAAAACTTCTTTGTGCAGTGCTTACTCAGTTTGTCAAGATTTAAATTACTACTCCAGTGGCAGGGAGTAAAAGCAATATGACTTAAAAGTTGTAATGCTAAAAGCTTGAAAGATCTTCCAGGGAATTCTGGACAGTGAACTGTAATTTTGCCAATAAATAAAGCTTTAATCTTTCATTTGTGGAGGATTAGAGGATGACTTGGATGTTCTAAATCTATGTCATTCTTTATTTAATTTTTTTTTATATGAGAGGAACTACTCTAAATTGAAAGAAAGAAGATCTGGTACTTAGAGATCTCATTTACAACAAAACTGGTGAACTTTTAAAAGAAATTGTAAATTATTTTAATGGGAAAAGTAATTTTCTTTGGTCTCATATGAAACTGTTCTGTGGACCACTTATTTTTGTAGGGAAATAGTAATAAGTCTTAGATAAATGAAGTCTAAATTTAGTGAGTTTTTGTAAAAAGCTAGTTGCCTTAAGATAAACCTGTATGAAAGTACTTTCAATATGAGACTTGCAAAGGGAAAAGAATATGTAACAATAATTAACTAGTTTTGGAAACATTTGATGAAATCTAAAGGTTGTATAGAGGCTGGAGCTCTTGTGATAAGACTGTATTTCACTGTACATTCATTTGATTGTTTTGATTTATCAGAAATCTTTTAGTACTTCATAAAGTATAAAAATTTTGTATTTTATAGTACGTGTCTTTTGGAAGACTGAATTTTACAGAAGCCAAAATTTAGGTTTCCTACATTCAGCCTTTAATTTTGTTTTGTTTTGTTTTGTTTTGTTTTTAGTTTTTTTTGGTTTTTTTTTTAAAGGCTTGGGAACTAAGGGGCACTGTAACATGAAACATAGACAAGTTTTCTTCAATTTAGCTTGAACTGATATGGGATGAGCAAGTGAGGAAAGACACTGGATTTTTGTCTTTTTATTCCTTTCAAAATCCAAGCATCCATGAATATACCTGGCGCTGCACCTGCTGTGATCAGCTGAACTGAGCAGAAGTGTGAATATGTATCAATTTTTTTCTTAATGGCTTTTATTTTAGCTTGAAGCTTTTGTTCAGCTAAAATTTCTACAGAGCAGAACTTCTTATTTTAGGAGTTTCTGATTACTGTCTTGGATTCACTGCAGTTGCCTTAGGTTTATTTTAGGTTTGTGTAAGCCTCTAGATTTTCTCTTTCACCAACTCTAGCTATGATATCTAAAACTCCTATCTCCTGGTTTGCACTAGGTTTTCAGCACTGATTTTGTATTTCCATTGTCTAGATTGTGGAGATTGATTTTCCCTCCACTGCATTCTTGTAGTTACTGCTCAAACTGCATCTCTTCCAAGTGAGAAGGAAGGGTAGGGTATGCTTATCATAACAGATGGGTTGCACAGGTGGCCTATAGATTTTAGACATTGTGTTCCATTTAATTTTTCCTTTCATTGAAAGATCACTTCCAGCTCAACGCGCTCAAACTCCTTGGATGCTGTGTGTTAGGGTGTGTGATCTGCCTTGTGTTCAAAGCATGGATGCCCTGGCACTTTGTGTGGTTTACCTGCCTAGATGGCACCCCATGGAGTACTGTTTAGGATCACAGCAAAACTCACAAACTTTGGATGAACTGAAAGTTGAAAAGTACAGCATGATGCTATCAAAACACGTTGAATATTGGTGAAGCAGTTTCACAAAACTTCCAAGAGATTGCTGACTATTCACCATCAGTTTGGCTATATGTACCTACATACAAAGTATGCATTGTAAAAATATCTGAATTATGCTGAAAAAATTAATTTCTGAAAGGAAGCAGTGATGGATTTCCTAACATGTAGAAGGCATTTTTTGAATTTTTCTTTTTTTCTTTTATTGGAATTAGGGTGATTTTCTTGTCATTACATTTTTTATTCTTGGTAATACAGTTCATTTGTCTCAGTATACTGCCAGAGCAACAACACAAGAGCGACCGCTTACAAACAGTATTTAAGCAGTTAGTCTGCGAGAAATTAATCCTTGTACTTAACTCTCTGCAAGTTTTTAAAATTTATAACTGTTTTTGCCTTTTATCAATGTCTGTTTTTTACGTAAAGCAGAAATTGAAGTTACCATATTTTTATCTTTGAAATATTAATTTTTAAGTTGAGAGTTCATCTCTCTTAGTTGAGGAGTTTTGCACTTAAGACAAGCACAGGAAGTATCTGACCTTTCAACAGTTGTTCGCTTGCTGAATCCTGTGATATTATTACAGTGTGAAAATCAGATTTGTGTTACTAAAAAGCTGTAGAGTATTTCTTCTTAAAAACAGTGTGTTATGCCATAAACAATAACAGATATTCTACCGTTCTTCACCCTTTTAGTCAGACTTACACATCTGTTTCCTACTTATGTATATAGTATTTGAATTAGGATATGAGCACTATCCAGAGCTAGTGCATACGTTGGCTGTAAGAAATGTCATAGGAAAATTTCACATAATTACTGTTTTATTTGTTTCTATTTGCTGTTTTTCTTTTTTCTCTGTATGTTTTTCCTTAGTGTTAAAAGATTTATACAAAAAGAAAATATTGAATCAATTACTTCTACTATGTAGTTGGTTTAGTCATTCATAGAATTTGTTATGCATTTTTTAATAAAACACTGATAGCTCAATATGTAAATTTGGCTGATTATTTTGGATTGTAGTTGTATATTTTTGTAATCTTTCAGTATAGAAAGTATTTATAGAGCTCCTAAAAATTCTGGAGTCTGTGTGCATGTATCCTCAGAAGATGGAGAAAAAAAAAAAAAAGGAGTCAAAAGTGATTTTGACATTTCTATCATCCTATATGTAGCAAGATACCAGTGCTTGTTCATGCTTTACTGTATTAAAACTATGCTTGGATTAAATTGCAATGCATTAATGGAAATACTGTATGTAAGAAAATGTCCATGGAATTCCCAGTAGTAATACTAAATGCCAGTTAACCATGTCTGGTGTTTTTTTAATAAACACGCTGCATAATTGTCTGGTTTCATTTTGTTTTTTCATCAGATTTCCACATAGAAGAGGCTGTGGAGTGGCCTGGGTTGGACCTCAAACTAGGCCAAGTTTCTGGGTTGGCTCTGGACCCTGAAAATAACCTTGTTATCTTCCACAGAGGTGATCACGTTTGGGATGAAAAGTAAGTAGAGACTCTTGCTGAATGGCAAGTTAGAAGGTCAAATTGATGTGTGCTGTTTGTAGACCTTCTCAAGGGAAGACCACCCTTTTTCCATGTAAAATTCAGTTCTTTGGCTGAAAGTACCTTTCAGAGACTCAGAATGGAAGTGGTGACTGACAATTCAAGATGATGGGATTCCTATCTTAAAACAGTAAGAATGTGTCTCCAGAGGAAAAGAACACAGTACATTAGGTCCTTAAACTGCATGACCGTGTTAGTATGATATTCACAGAGATTAATTATTCCTACTTCTCCATGGTTTTTAACAGGAATAATTAGCTTGGGTGAGTGATGTTTTCATATGGTGTACTGCTATTAGCACTTGGATTTAAGACATGCACAGCTAGCTCCAGTGTATCCTCATTCTTCTTTTTGTTTATGTACACTGAACAAAGTTGGATTCTTAGAAGATACTCTCTCAAACCAGACCTTCTTCTACTCATTTGATAAAATTTGCTACATTTAGCATCCCTCAAACCAAAAAAAGTCCAAACTTTAAAATTGCTATTTTTCTAGTGTTTGTAAAGTAACATACTAAGAACAGAACATTCTGAATAAAGAATACTGTCCTTATTTTTGCAGTGTCCTTATTTCTTGACCTTTAAAATTGTATAGGTGTTTATATGAACACTTTTGAAAAACTTCCATGTAATTGTAACAGGATACTGGGAGGAAATAGTATTAGCCTGTAACATAATAATATGGAGTCATTTTTAAATGTGAGTTTTTATTTTCTTTCTAAATATCTGTTCTCCATATATATATAACTGTTCTCCATATATATATAACTAAAAGGCTAAATTGTAAGGAGTTTTCTTCAAGTCCCGATGAATTAATTTTAAGATACCATAGTTTCTAAAAAAATGGAAGGGCAGCATTCTCAATGTTATAATAAGAAATTGTGCTTAGAACAGTGTTTTGTGAAAGAAAGTTATTTGCGTTTTCAGCTAAATAACATAATGCAGCAGATAAGGCAATAATTTACTTCTTATACGTTATTCTCATACATTAGTGATCTCTCCAGCTCAAGTGTACATAAATATAGAGTATAAAATTTGAAAGGATGATGCATTATGCAACTTGTATTACTCAGGCTTTATGTATTCCATGAAAGCTGATACTGAATTTGGTTTTTTTGTCCTCCTTTGCATGAACATGCGTGCTATTCTTTGTGTGGTTGGGGAAAGACTTGAAAAAGTATTTGAAAATAGAATGGTACTTGTATTTTTGAGTGTCTGGCAGTTGAGATATAGCAACAATCCAGAGCACAAAACTTAAGTTGTGGGTGCAAAAGAAGATCAGAATTGTGGTCTGTAGTCTGGAAATCCACATCCCTACCACCTGTGTTCAGTAGCTCTACATGTTCAGTTAACTCAGCTTTGTCCTTGACAGCAGTCATTGTAAGATGTGAGATAAGCTGCTGTTCTGGGCCTTCTGTAAAGGTGACTAGATGTTAAATCCTAACTCATGAGAGATTTTTTTTCACAAGTTTTAAGGGGTTTTTCCTCTATTTTTCTTAAATCAGTATAGGAAAGCTAGTGTTGGTAGGGACCCTTAAATCAGTCAGACTAAAACCACTGTTTCATACAGAATATGGTGACTTTAAAATGTATTTGGAAAACATATCGGTGGTTAAGCTGTTGTTCCATATCTTTTGGCACAGAGAAGAGGCACACAGAAATGTGCTCAACCAGTCAGCCTTCCCTTTTTGTCTTTGGATATGTCATGGGCATATGAAATCATTCTGCGTCCCTTTCATGGCTTGTGCTGAAAAAGGAAGGAGTAATGGGTGTTCTCACTTTTCAAGAAAAGAATAGTATTTGAAAGGTGTTTTTCATGATAGTCATATGGGGGAGGCATAAGAAGTTATGAGGCTTTTAAGTCAATGTTTACCATTATCTGCAAATACACAGTTAATTGAGTATAATATTCCTTGCCAGATCATAAATGGGATAAATCAATAGCCTGAAAGCCCAGGATTTATTTTCTGTTTCAATACTTCACCAGCGTAGTATAGAAGCAAATTAAACAAAAATTATCTGTGCTATTAAGCTATGCACAAATGTTTCCAATGCATTATTAACATGTGCCACAAAAGGTGGATCCTTGTTTGACTAAATATAGCTGGTTGAATGTGCTGTTGTACAAGGTAACTTCTGTCTGCTTTAGAAAAGCAGTTACGCGGTGACAAGCCCTGTAATATAGTAGCAGCTTTTCAGTGGCAGTAGCATTCCTTCTGTTCATGATTTAAAAAAATAAAATGATCTTAAATAAGTCAAATTCTTTTACCACATTGTCTCCTCACTTTTGGAACAGTCCTTGCTATATGCAGCATGTGCTGGACAGAATGAAACACATTAGAACTATTCAGCTGTGTAAGCAATGAATCAGTTGGAAGTTATTTTGCATTTTATGATGAAAAATGTATGCTCTTCATGGAATTTATTAAGAACATATTAAAGAATATGAGCTACATTCTTGTTACTGCATTCTTAACAAGATAGGCAGGTAGATTCAGGCTGAGCACAGTACCACAATGGTAATGGATATTGATCAAGAATAGAGCTCAGGGTTGTACTTTCAGGGTTTATCAGGTCAGGTGGTCTGTTTAAATTTAATAGGTAGCCCACCAGAAGGATGTTAAATTTAGCAACATATTGTTTGTATTAGTATGAAGTGGCCACCTGAGAAGTAAAACATAACTGTGGAATTACTTTGGGGTTTGAAATTGGAAATAGTGAAATATGCAGCAGATTTTACTTGGCCTTCAATATCAAATTGCAGAACCTATTAGAAAACCATGTTGCACAGCAATTTGACATATAATAGTAAGGTGTTCAGTTATTCTGGTCATTTGGTTTTGATCATGCTCCTTTTAAGCTAGAAGTAGTCAGCATTGTTTTTGTTTTTATTTGTCAGTTAAAAAAATGGAACATTGACTGCCTGGAAATTGGTCTCAAATGCTGGGAGGAGGAGTGCCTGTGATCTGTAGCATGCCATTTGTCCTCCCTGTCAAGCTTCCTTTCTAGGAGAAGATGCATGGAAGATCACTCCCAAAAAGTCATTTCAGAGTTCACTAGGCTTTCTTTGCATAACATACCTTACAATCTCTTGTTTACACTGAAAGGACTCAGTTCCCAGGAGAGCTGGGAACAGAAGTCTGGACAACACTGTTACTAAGAACCGAAATCCTAACAAGGAAAGCCTTAATTATTTTAAGTTGTCTAGATACTCAGTTCTCCACAGATATAATTGTGTTTTCTGTGGGGTTTTCTTTGTACAATACCTGCCATCACTGGTATTCTTTTCTGTGGTTATCTGTGTAGATTAAAATAAGATTAGTTCAGTCTATGCAATGGTGGTTCTCCAGTTGTGGTCATCCATACCTACAGCAAGTCCTTACAAGTGTTGGACTCTTTTTAAAATAAGACTGTTTAAAACCAAAAGAACTTGTTATGGCAGGTTACTGTCACTGATGGTAAAGAATAAAACAACACCTGCTGAATCATGGTCAAACAAGCAGGTACACGCCAGTAGGCCGTTGTGTGCCAGTATCATTAATCCAACATCTCCCTATAGCACGATGTCAGCGTTTAGGAGAACTCAGTGGAGAGTTTTAGTAACTCACCTTGGGCTTAACCATTCATAGTGAAAAAGGATTCCATCAGAAATGGTTTCTGCCAGAAATTAAATAGTTACAAATAGTTACCATAAGTAATGACAATATCTAAATATTATTTTTTAATCATGGCCTGTGCACAAGCTTAAACACATCCTGTCATAGATTTGTCTGGTTATATATGAAGCCAATATTGCTTTTCCACATTAAAAATTCTAGATATATAAATATTTAATGTTATGGAGATGTGAAGCTGCTAGAACTGTACAATATATAATTTTAATAGCTTTATTCATAGCCTTCTCTGTGACTACAAAGTATATTCTTGTTTACCACGTTTCATCAATCATAGCTGGATTTCTCTTGGGATGAACAAATGGATTTAAAAATACAAGGTGGGAGTGGGGAGTATGCCTTGTATTCATGCATTTTTCATCCACAATCAAATACCATTTTCTAATATTTAGACTTAAATTTTGTTCAAAATACTTTACACTCTGTCTACCTTCCCTAAATGCTGAACATATTTTTTAACAGGTTAGAGTAATAGCCAACTTCTCTGTAAGGGTATAGACAACTATATTTTTGGAAGCATATGATAATTTTGTGCCTAGTAAATGTCTTCCAGAAAGTTAATCCTGGTTCCTAATGTCTGAAATAGTGACATGCTTAAATGTTGTTTATCAATATTTTCTAGGTACCCTGAAAATTGAATGTAGTGTTGTGGGGGTAGGAGAAATACACATCGTATCTTATAGTCTTCTGTAGGCATACTCAGGGAAGGATAAGAACCATAAGACCTGAATCTTGTACTAGGAAGCTCTAACAAAATGTTGAACTGTGTTTGAAAAAGAAAAAGCAAAAAACACACAAACAGGTACACATTGCCTTAGATGGTACAAAGTATACCCAGTTTTACTGGCACTTATGCCTTTGTTGTGAGTTATATTTTTTCTTAGGCTACATGGTTGGATTTCCCATTTCTTCACAGCAAAGAATCAAAAAAAAAAAAAAAAAAAAAAAAAAGAGGGGGTTTAATTGTTGACTTTCTTAATTCTTGCTGTGTTGACTCATTTCTCCTTTAGTTTGGGAGTCATAACCCAGTAGGAAATGCAGACATACAACACTATCAACTCTTGCGATTGTACAGTGATGTAATAAGGCTTATTTCTAAGGAAAAAAGTAACCCAGTAACCTCCCACTGGAATTGAACTACAAAACTTGGCTTTCATAAGTTGTATGTGTATTTTTCTAATGCTGGCTTTCTATTCCACTGTTTTTGTGTAGTTCTTTTGACAGCAAATTTGTTTATCAGCAAAGAGGTCTTGGACCAATTGAACAGAACACAATTCTTGTGCTGAATCCAAGTAATGCAAAACTGCTCCATTCCACAGGCAAAAGTCTGTAAGTTTTGGGTTTTTTGCTTTTATTAATTGAACTAATACTTCTGTATATTTTACATCAAAGAGTTCCTAAACCCATTTTCATGTGGTTTATATTACACTGTACAATTATAGCCTCTGAGTTTATTTAAATAAATAAATAAATATTAATTATAAAATCAGCAACTAATAGAAGTAATTTCCCACCTTTACCACCTCTTCTTTCTAGTAATTCATGCAATTTAATATACCAGCCAGATAACAGAAATGCAGAACTCATGAGTATTGTACACTGTCCTCATAGATGCCAAGGTAGCTTGAGTAAGATGCCAGAAATCAACTGAATTTCAAGCTGAGACTCTTGTCAAGAAAATTCCATCTTGTAAAGTTTTATTTTTCATTAAATACTAAATGTAGTTATTTTGTACAGCATTTTTTGATCTGTAGATAAAAAGTGAAATCTTCATATCCGTACAGTTTTCTTCCAAAAAAATTATTTTAACTAGGTTCTTCTATATTTGTGCTTGCAGATTTTATTTACCACATGGTTTGAGTATAGATAAAAATGGTAACTACTGGGTCACTGATGTAGCTCTTCATCAGGTATGTTTCTGAAGCTTTTGTACCAGGACCTTAATATTTCACAAAAGAAAATGTTTTTGTTTTCCTAGAGATTTAACATAAATTGCTTATCTAAGCCTGTTAAGAATAACAGTAACAATATGCCTGGAGAAATCCACCCCTGTGCACTTAATGGAATATAGTCCTGTGGAGTAATTTGCTACATGGACATAGAATGTAGAAATCATAGAATCATAGAATGGCCTGGATTGAAGGGTGCTTCACCTCATTCCACACACACCATCCGCTAGACCAAACCGCTCAAAGCCCCATCCAACCTGTCCTTGAACACTTTCTGGGATGGGATATCCACAATTCCTCTGGGCAGCCTGTTCCAGTGCCTCACCACCCTCACAGTAAAGAATTTCATCATGATACTGAATCTGAGTCTACTCTCTTTCAGTTTAAAGCCATTCCCCCTTGTCCTGTCCCTACACGTCCTTGTGAAAAGTCCCTTTCTAGATGTCTTTGGATGAGTGGAAGGAGCCCCTTTAAGTACTGGAAGATACTATAAGGTCTCCCCAAAGCCTTCTCTTCTCCAGGCTGAAAAGCCCTAACTCAGCCTGTCCTTAGACAAGTGGCGCTCCATCCCTCTGAGCATCTTTCTGGCCTCATTGGACCTGCTCCAACAGACCTATGCACTTTTTCTGTTGGGCCTTGGAGCTTGATGTAGCACTGCAGGTAGGGTCTCACATGAGCAGAGCAGAGGGGGAGAATCCCCTCCCTTGACCTGCTGCCCACACTGCTTTGGATGCAGCCCAGAACAGAGTTGCCTTTCTGGTCTGCAAGTGCACACTGCCAACTCGTGTTGAGTTTCTGGCCAACCAACACCTTCTCTTCAGGGTTCCTCTCAATCCATTCTCTGCCCAGCCTGTATTTTTTGTTTGGGACTGCCCCAGCACAGGTGCAGGACATTGCATTTGGTGTCACTGAACTTCACAAGGTTCACATAGGCCCCTCTCAAACCTGTGAAGACCTGTCTGGGTATTTCTGCATCTTTTGCTTAACAATGTACTTAAATGAAGAATGTGAAACTAGCTCATTTACTTTGTAATGACAGGAAAATTTTATTTTAAGCAGAAATTTTCTAGAATCAACACTATTGACAAACTGGTAATATATATTATAGTCAATATATTAAGATTATATTTGGTATATAAATTTACTTTATACACAGTGGTAGATATTTTTCCCTAGGCAGTCATTCCTCTTAGATTTCACCTTCCATAACTGAAACTTCTCTTTTCCTGTTGACTGAAAAAAAAAAGGTTTTCAAACTGGGAACAGATGGCAAAGAACCATTACTGACCTTGGGAGTGGCTTTGCAACCAGGAAGTGACAAAAATCACTTCTGCCAACCAACTGATGTGGCCGTGGATCCAATCACTGGCAGCATTTATGTCTCTGATGGCTATTGTAACAGCCGAATTATCCGATTCTCTCCAGATGGACTGTACGTGATGCAGTGGGGAGAAGGTACAGTCAAAGCTCTTGGCACTTTACCCATACTGCTGTTACATATCACGAACTCATTGTGAACCACAAGATTGCTGATATTACTGTTAATTTTTTTAATGGGTTTCTATTACTGAAATACATTCCAGGCCCCACCTGAATTTCAGCCTTGTCATTGCATTCAGATTTTCTCTCAGTCCTTCATACAGCTACTTTTAGTACTTATATATTTACTGAAATTAAAAAGTGGGGATTTTTTAGCTTGCTTTCAGTATGAGCACTGGCATGACCTATTTTATCAAGAAAATGTTGTGACTTTCACAAAACTATTTATAAGCCTTTATCATTTTTGCAAGATTTATGCATGATTCCATCTATTTTAAGTTTTATGAATAATTACATTTCTGCTTGATTCAGATTTATGTATCTGGCATTAAACTATGTTGAATATTATAGGGAAATAGCAAATTCATAAATTCAGGATTTACAAAGAAAGTGTAGTAGGGTACCATGATTTATCTACCAAAAACAGTAAAAGTGCTGGAGAAGAAAGCAAGCTGACATTGGTCTTTTCTTGGTGCTATATTGCCTTATTTGTCATTCTGCTGTTTCTAAGCAAAACTGATCGTTTCAGTGCATACTTTAACACAAACCTGGATCTTTTGTATTGCAGAGACTTCTCTAGGCAGAGCCAGACCTGGACAGTTTCATATCCCCCACAGCTTAGCCCTGATCCCTGACTTCAGTCAGCTGTGCGTTGCAGACAGGGAAAATGGTCGAATTCAGTGCTTCACATTAGAGACTGGGGAGTTCACAAGAGAGATCAAACACAAATCGTTTGGAAGAGAGTTGTTTGCAGTTTCATATGTTCCAGGTAATCTTCCTGTTCTTCAGATTTCAAGTATTTGCTTTGTGCTAGGATGTCAGAGTATACAGTGTTATTTTGTGAAGAGTGCTGTCATGCTATCTTAGGACAGATATTAATTCTCTTTCAAATTAGACCTGATGCAATGGAAAATTTGAGAACTACCTGTTTTCCTACTTGCAGATTAGGGAAGCTTACATATAATCTCTGCTTCTGAGAAATGACTGATTAGACTCCCTAGATGTGATGTCAACAAGTAGATGATCTTGTTGGTTCCTGGTGACTGCATAGTTAATTAGTTATAATAGCATATTATTACTAAAAATAACATTTTAAAATATTAATTTCAAACTCCATTCCTCTCCTACACAGCATGCATCCACAAGCCCTTTATTTAACAGTGTTAGGAGGTAGACTCTGACCTTGTCTTCATAGCATCTTTCTATAGAGCTATTGCCCATGAGTTTTCTTAATCCCATTCTGAACTGACTTGTAATGTCTGACTCGTTGACCTTCTATGGTTACAGGCTCCAGAAGTTCATTAACCAATTTTTTTTTAATATAAAAAGTGACTTAGTTTCATTGAGTGCTTCTCAATCCCAGTATTTTGGGAATTGAATAACAGTTCCGCACTCACCAAATCTGGTGCCTCTTCAACTTTTCCTCTTCAAACCAAAGAACCCATCCACCTTAGTCCCTCCCATTTGCTGAAGCCATTTAATTGCTTCAGCCCCTTAAATATTGTAGTTGCCTTTCTCTTCTTGCATCTTCAGCTTCATTGGGACCTCCTTGAGATGTAGAGAGTAGAACAACACTCAGTACTCAAGATGTGGGCATGTTGAGTTTTTGCATAGTGGCAGCACTGTCTCCTCCATTCCTAAGTCTCTTCCTCATGATATAAGACATTATATTGAAATTTTGTACATGGAGCCAGAGATTTCAGAAATGTTTCAGTGGTGGCTTGGAGATGTCTCTCCTGAGCTATAGCTGCCAGTTCCAAGCTTAAACATCACATAGGTATGATTTAATTTTTTTTGCAAAAGAATCACTTCATCTTTGTCTTTGCTAAAGCTCTTCTGCTGTTTGTTTGACAACTCACTTATAAAAAGACTTTCCAGACTTTCTCAGTATCAAGCTTTTGACTACTCTACATAACTCAGTATCTTCCTCAGACTGGTTGATTGCATTGTTCATCCCATTTTTCTGGTCACTGATGAAGACTATTGAATAAAATTGTTTCTGACTCTGATCCCTGCAAGATCATACTATTCAGACTTCTCTGTCCTGAAGAATTATATAATTCTTCATATATAAGAGCCTGTAAGCTCTGCCCTTTGCTTTCTGTTCATTAATGGATCTTTTGTTCAGAGCTGTGATAACTCACATTCATTAATAATCTCTGATGCACTACTTTGCCAAGGGTTTTCTGAAAACCTAAGTATGACTGCAGAATCTGCTTTACCTCTGTGCTTTTTCTCCCTATTCAGAGCTGAGGCACAATCCTTAGAGAAGCTATACCAGCTTGTTTCTGAAGGCCACATTTGCCCATATCTTACTCTTTATGGATTCTACCATCTTACAGGGGGTGGAAGCCAGAATTGTTAACGTGTGTTAACAGGCATCCTTTTGAGTCCTTCTTGTAGGTGAGCATTAATTCAGCAGTCTGTTAGTCTTCTGGAGGAGTGGCTGTTTGCAGTCCTGGGTTATTTATTTGGCCTAAGGTCTGTGATTTCACATTTGGCTTCCTTTTGAATTTGAGTAAATGCTATCTAAACCTGGTGAATTATTAACCTCCAACTTGTCTAACACCGTTTGCATATATCCTTCTAGTTGAGCTGGCTCCTCTGACCTCTTTGCTAGGGAAAAAAAAAGAGTGTCGTAATCTTCACAAAATATTAAACAGAAAAAACCTGCCAAAACTAGCTTCTTTGCCACAGGCCCTGACTCCCCGAGTCCCCCTTTCACACCTTTTCCTCTTGTGCTCCTACTGATTCCCAAACTGACTTTCTGCTTTTGATGCATTGAAAGAACTTTCACCTATCAGATCAACCATCCTTAGTAAAATATTCTTCATATTATTTTTTAAGACTTTCACGTTCTTTGTACATTTAACCAATCTGTAAAATTTTGCTTTGCTTATTCTCATTTGGACTCTCTTAAATGCCAAACTTTTAACTGTTATACTCACTTATCTTTCCTCTGGTAGTTTAGTTTCCTCTTGAGTTACATTTTTGTTTCTTTTTCATCTAAAGTATTACAGTTCATCTTCAGTGCAGTTTGCTGTGTGTGGGGTCTAAGGCAAGTGTATGTTGTTGCAGGTGGTCTCCTCTTCGCAGTTAATGGAATGCCTTATCCTGGAGAGACAGAACCAGTGCAAGGATTTGTGATGAACTTCTCTACTGGAGAAATAATTGCTTCTTTCATTCCACTTAGAAAGGTAGAGTATTACACAGTGTGGCTGTTGCATATAGTTATATATATGAGAACGTTGGTAACATCCTACTTTTCCAATTTTTGTAAGACTACTGCAGGAAATAAGGTGTTTTTTAATATAAGGTATTCAAAAGGAATTCTTTATAATACTGATTTAATAAAGACACTAGAGTTTTGAGTCGTTGTTTCTACATGTGGTACACATTTGAAAATTATATACCCTCAAGATGATTCCTACAGATAATGTCTTCAGCCAGGGTAAGCCTACTTAATTGCTGCCAGCCATTCTTAAAAGCTACTTTAAGAGAATAATGAATAAAAGAATAATGAAATACGCATATATTTAGATGCTAGTAATTTGTCAAAAAATAGAGCATATTCCTAAGCAGTATTAATATGCAACTGTGTGGTTACATCCCTTTTTTACAGAATACTAGTGTGGAAGTTAAGGCTAAATATTGTACATAAAAATTACAGGTCTTTTTTAGCCCCGTTTTCATATATGCTCTTAGACTAAAGAATCAATGTTAATATTCCCAGTTGTGAGTATTTGCAGTCCAGTTTTAAATTATATTACTGAGAGTTATTTTTTCTGAGTATGTGGCAAATAGCTGTGTTGCATATAAACTCCAACAAAAGCTTCCAACCAAGATTATTTTTGAAAATGTATGTCACAGGATAAAAGTGAGTGCAATATTATGAATAGAAATATTATTAAAATAGAAATTTTTTTAGCATCAGTACATCAAATAATCTCCATGTCTTTATCCCTGGAGAAGGCAACTATTCAATAGGAATGGAGTGCCTCTCCTTACATGTATATTAGGCCTCCACACCAGCACCTGCTGCATTTTCCAGTCTAAGGAAGGATGAATATGAGCAGTTCAGGGTTAAGGAGGTGTCATGAGCATGTGGACACTTATGGGTGACCTGTGACTGCCTGTCTTCACAGAGCTTTGAGATGCCACATGATATTGTTGCTTCAGAAGACAGAACAGTGTTTGTTGGAGATGTTCACGCCAGAGCAGTGTGGAAGTTTGCATCGACAGAAAGTATGTTCTTTTTGTTCTTAATGTCACAGCTTCATATTTTGTATCTTTGGGTCAGTACCACTTACCTGGTGTCACTGCCAAAAACCTGGTGGCTTAGTGCAGTGATTTAGTTACACTACAAGCTCTGCCTGCAGAAGTTGTGTGCTGCTGCTCAGTTTCCATTAAAAGACCACCCTTCAGCACTGCTGCTCTGATGAAGAGTCCCGAGCACATGGGTTTGTTTGTCACAGAAGGAATGAAAATGCATTTGCCTCATGCTAGATCTATCCCTTGTCATGTCTGTACCTGCTTAAACAAAAACATTTTGGTAATTTCAGTATACATTTGCTTAGAGTTCAGCTGCTTCCTTTGAGGTTATCATATAGAAAACTCCCAAGGGATGAAGTAAAGACACAAGTCAACTTAAAATTTATATTCATTTCATTGGGAGTACTTATAATTAGAAAATTAATCTAGTATAATTTGAAGTCCTGTTTCCACACAGAGGAAACATTTGCCAGTGTTAATCTGGTAACCCCTGAGGCAAGCAGCCTGACTTCAGGGAGAGGGACTTGATTAGTCAGACATCAATTTAGTAGAATTCAGAGAGGGGTTATATGTTTTACAGAAATAAAAATATAATCCACTGCTACATTATATGGGATAAAAAATGTATGAGAGAGATAAAGCCTTAGGCTTCAGGATGTTAGTTATCCAGTATGAATCTGCTGCTATAGATGACTAAGCTAGTTATTCCGTATTTGTCTGTTTATAATTCATGGATTTTCCTTTGGGGCATCTGGTATCAGTGGCACTTAATAACAATAGACTGGACCAGATAAATTGTAATTCTGATTGGATATGGTTTTTTCCACGTCTAGTAAACTGAACAAGAACACTCCTAGGCTTTTATTCAAAGAAACATGAGAATAAAAAAATCATGGAACTATTACAGGTTAGACTACAGAAGTCCTTGTATATAATTTTCATTTTAGTTTTTGCTGCAGTATAAAACTGCAGTAGCTAAGAAGCCTGAATTCAACCAGGCTTTAATCCATTATGATTTTGATTATAATGAACAGGTTTATTTTTGTGGGAATTCCTGAACCTTAAGACATACCCATAAAATCATTCTGTGGCATAAGAGTTGATTATTGCAAGCACCTTTCATGAATCAAGGTCTTTCTTCTTTTCCCATGGCTTTGAGCTATTGAATGGTTTATATTGACTCTCCCTGGTGCTGATGGGATTGTTTACTGTAGGATTGTGCTGTACCTTTGAGAAAGCTAGCAGAAAAATGTCACTGAGTGTCCTTCTGAAATGGCAGTTGTCCTGAAGAATGATTTTGTTTTACAGAAATGGAACATCGGTCAGTTAAAAAGGCTGGTATTGAGGTACAGGAAATAAAAGGTTAGTCTGAATCATAATGGAAATGAAGGAACGAGTGTGTTCACAGAGACTAGGGCTGCTTCTGCCAAGTTGGAGGGGAAAAATGTTGTTTGTTTGACTGTTTCGTTTTTGTGAGTTGGCATAGGAGGCACTGGAAAGCAGCTTGTAACAGTGTTACCTGGTAGATGCCATTTTACAGCCAATCTAAATATTTCATTTTCGGTGATGACAAGTGCTTCACAAATACTAAGATAAAAATTTAACTGGTGGATTAATTCTATACCACCATCTGGTATGGTCCAGATTGGTATCTATGGCAGCTCCCTTAGATGCAGAAATAGCCCTGAAATATAACTGTGGTAGTTACTCTACATCACCCTCCCCCCTGCTCCACAACTCTCAACCACTGAAAAAGGGATTTTTGAAATGGCAAATGATTTATCTTTCTATATAGTCTTTCAGTACACAGCCTTGCCAGTCACACCATAAGTCAAGAAATGACGTTTTTTCTATTTAGATTTGTTACCATAGATTTACCATACTTTTTTTTTTTATTTATCTGCATGAAAACTAAAAATAAGCAAAAAAAAAAAAAAAAGGCAAAAAAGCAAAATGAAAATAAAACCATTTAGAATCTATCTAAGGAGATAAAGAAATACGAATGTAAAATAACAATTCACAGAGTTGAAAAGTAATTTCAGCCATTTGTGTTCTGTTACATAGGTCTTTTATGTTGAAAAACAAAAGTTCATTTGCCTTTCAGAAAACCAGTACCAGGCTATGGTACTATTTATAAAAGCATTTATAAAATGTTCAAACGTTCTTAACTAGTTTTCTTTGGTTAAATTCAGAGCTTGTGTAGTTTGCTTTAGCCATGTATATGCGGACAGAGGAAGGTACCAAAAGATCACAATTGCCAATTGAAAACATATAGAATAAAGTAGAATCAGGAAGGCTAACATTATGAAACAATGAAATCCTTACTGCCAAAACTGTTACCCTTTTATTTTATCTCTGCTGTGAGCCCACTGAAGCACTCAAGAGAGACGCGCTGGCATTACAGCATGCTGTATAATCCAGGGATATATTAATGCTTTTTTGGCCTTCTTTAGCTGACCCTCCTAATGTCATAGATTAAAGATGCAATAGTATCACCAGAGTGAGAAAAAGTTTTTAAGTAACAATTACAGCTGATTAGGGTAGGTAGGCTGAAATTAACATCCTTCAACTCCACTGGAAGAAAAGAGCCAATGGACGTTGTATCATCCTCTGCATAATAAATGAAAAGGAGTGGCCTGCACTCTCACAGCATCCTGGTTGACAGACTGTTACTAATGCTTGCATATATGTGACATGGGGGAAAATATGCGGAGAACCATAGATTTGCCTAAGATGGTGGAGGAAAATTTTCCTTGGCTGTAACTACTACTTGGACAGACAGTGTGTTTTCACTGTATCATTGTTATCCTTGTACTCGTAATAACAGTGATAATGTTATAGTTGCACTGGTGTTGAGCATAAATTGAAGGTTTTGCTATTCTTTCAGAATAGAGCTTCATTTTAATTTTGATACAGAATCAAAACAGATGGGATTCTCAGTATGTTTGTGATGCAGCTGCTTGTTAGAAATGCTGTTCAGTCCGACATCAAAATATATAGCTGGGCAGTTTTACTCACTAAAAGTTATCACAAAGTGTGTGATACACACATAAAACAGCATAAAGGTTTTTCCTGAAATAGTTTTTCTCCTTGTAGGTGGAGAGTTAACAAATTAGTCAGGACTGACAGGATGCAGCGTTCAGGAGCTCTCCAGAACCAAAGTTCTTTCACGAGATATAACAGTGGTGAAAATTTAATCCTGTGCCACAGTTTTATTAAAAAAGAACTTTAAACTTTTCCTTTCTCTATATGATAATACAATATATATTGGCTTTCCATATTTTTTGTGGAAGTGTTATTATCAAAAGGAGATATTTAATTGATACTACACCACACACATATTTGCAAAAGTAGATCTTTGGGGGAATTTCCTGTATTTTAAATGATGGGTGCTTTTTAAAACAAAACTCTCTCTGACACCTTTGAGAAAAGGGGAGGGAATCTTTGCTAGTGAGTGGTAACATTCAGACTCTCCCTGCCTTATATTTGGGATAACAAGACCAAGAGCCAAAAATGTCTCCTTAAGAGTTTTTCTTTTGTTTCCTTTTTACTCAATTAGCTTGATCTTTCCTGTAATGCCTTATTCTGTGTTGCTTGATGCATATGGATTACATACAGAAATTGTTTTCTTTTTAAAGAATCAGAAACAGTTGTAGAAGCGAGATTGAAAAACAAGCCAGAATCAACAGAGCCTCTAAAGGATACGCATAAACAACCCTTGGTCCAGCAGACCAGTAGCACTGGAGTTTCCTTTGTCCTTATTACAACTCTTCTAATTATCCCTGTTGTTGTTCTGCTGGCAATTTTAGTATTTATTCGGTGGAGGAAGACAACTGTCTATGGAGGTAAGTGTGAGTAACTGTTTTTGAGAGCAGGCTTTTATTATTCCAGTTGAAAACATTTGCTGAACACTGAGGGATGATGGTGTGAATAGAGAATCTTACTGTCTCTTCGCCCTCCTAAACAACTGCAGTGGTGTTGCACGTGAACAAGGAAACGTGCACACAGCACCTGCATCCCCCTGTGCCTTTAATAGTGCATCTCAAGCCATCACCTCTTCAGAATATGTAACAAAAACTGTAATTGGTGTCAAGCCAAAAATTGGTATCTCAGAAACACCTGAGAGCATGTATTCCTGTTATATTGTCCAGAATACATAAATTTTAATACTCTGAGCATAGTTTGATTTTCTAGTGTGGGATATTGAAGTTGCTGAGAACAAAAGGCTCCATGGGTATTACATAGGTATAAACAAAATGCAAACAGATGACATTTACAAGAGAGTGTATATTATTGTTCACTACTACCTAGTGCACTTGGTGAGTCAGACATGTTTGCGTAGTGCACCTTCATCTGTTGCTCCCACAGCTTTAGCTGGTACTTATAAGCTGTGTAAATTTGTTCTTAATTCATACTGTAAAGTAATATTTTTCATAAACTGGTAAATTGCAATAGAAGTTTGATCACTACACTTGCTTTTTGTTTCACAAAATTGTTTTATCAAGACGGTTTCATCCAGAGAAGAAAATGTACATATAAGAGACAAGTAACACAGTTCTGCCACTGGTCAGGACCTACTATGACAGAGTAGGCAATTCAGCAATAGTTCAGCAATCTAACAAGGCTGTGCAACTGAATTTCATGTATTTTATTTGAATATTTCAGTGTGCAGCTTCCTTACTTTTTGTATTCAAAGATGTTTAGCATATCAATTGTGCTAAATAGCACATCAAATATGCTAACACTCTAGACTGCTGCAGTACTGCCACTTAGAGCTGCTGATTGATTTGTTTGAATGTCTGTGCTTTGTATCAGAAAATACAGATAATTATTTAATCACAGTATATTGGGGAAATTAGCTTATTTTTGAAATTTACCTTATTTTTCAGCTGATGCGGAACACAAACTTGATTCAAGTTCAGGCAGAATTTTAGGCAGACTCAGAGGTAAGTCTCATCGCTGAAGATCTTCTAAAATGCAGTAACTGGAGGCTATTTTCTGTATTCATGTTTAATAACAGATTTGAGGGAACTTTTTCGGAGGAAGGATTGTGGGCAAAGGTCAGGTGTGTTTTGGAAATGTCTTTTACAACACCTTTAGTCTGCCGTTATCTGCCCACCAAAGAAAGTGTGTCATTAGCAGTGGGAGAGAGGTGGCTATAATGAGGAAATTCTAGGAAGAAATTCTTTGCAGAGAGGGTAATCAAGCATTGGAATGGGCTGCCCAGAGAGGTGGTGGATTCTCCATCCCTGGAGGTATTTGAGACTGAATGTGGCACTTAGTGCCATAGTCTAGTAACTGTGGCGGTCATGGATCAAGGGTTTGACTTGATCTCAGAGGTCCTTTCCAACCCATCTGATTCTGTGATTCTATGAGTTATTGTGGATCTGGTGAATGAAATGAAGCATTTTGAGACTATGGGCAAACAAGTGAGAACACCTGTAGTCTCTGTAAAGACTTAATGAAACAATGGATGCTGAAAGAAATAGTTTGAAACTTCTACTTCAAATATGAATTTCCTTCTTGTTTCATGATATCTACACTTAGTTTTTGTGAATCATGTGCTGATCTTTAAAAACTGTTTCTGGAAGGACACTTTAAATAACCACCACTGTACTGTTAAATTAGTAGATAGATTTTGATTCCCCTCCTACAAAACTTGTAATAAAGCATTTCCTTTCCACAGGAAAAGGTGGGGGTGGCATTAACCTTGGGAACTTCTTTGCAAGTCACAAAGGCTACAGTCGAAAAGGGTTTGACCGACTGAGCACGGAGGGGAGTGATCAAGAGAAAGATGAAGATGATGGAACAGATTCCGAGGAAGAGTGTTCAGCATCTCCACCCCCACCAGCGCCTTCATCATCCTGAAACCAGCCTTTGAGTTCTCCATTATACAATTCAACCCAGAATGTCGGATTCTTTTTCCCTTGAGCACGTTTAAGATTTTGTGTATTTAATTGTAAACTGTCCTAGTCTCTGTGGGGCTGTACACTGGTTCCTTTAAGTTTTGTTTAGTTTTGGGTATGTTTTTTAAGTGGAGGAGTGTATGCAAGTTCCATATCAGTGCTGTTGGTTTTTATGTGAACATCTTAATAAAGCAAAGTCTTCTAATTGCAGGACTGACTTAAAGCAGTAGTATTTTATCATCAAATATGGGGATCTTGTAAATAAGTCTTACTATCTGCTTCATCAAAATATTTTTCCCGTAATTATTCAGTTGCCAATTTCTGTTTTGTGCCTTTCCTCTTCAATGTCCTTAACCTGTTGCAGTACAGAGAAAATACAGTGCCACAAGAAAATGAAGCTGCTAAGTCTTCTTCTATTTTTTTAAAATCACTAACATTATATTGCATTGAAGGAAAGAAAAAAGTCTCTATTTAATTTTTTCTTCTTCCTAACTTGATGTGTTTCTGGAATGTCTTATTTTTAGATTGTATCACTGTCAGAACACTATTTTCAGAAGCTGAATGTAATTTGTGTAATAAAGTATTCGCAGAGCATTAGCTGTTGGAGCGTACTTTGGAATTTTCTTTTTTTTTTGTATCCAACTTCTGTAAAAAAGTTACACAGACCACTTAATACAGTAACAATTTTAATGTGTTCTACCAGCAGGGAAAAAAAATGCTATTTTGTATGGAAGCTGAAGAAATATTTTGCTATGTCACAAGGGCATTTTTTTTTGGTTGTTTTTTTGGGTTTTCTTTTCAGACCAATAATCTACATACATGTACAAAGTCAAGCTTAAACATTTAAAGAGGAATTTGATTTGTATAAAGAAACTGCAGGGTATTTGCTTAATAAAACATGGTCACAGCTAAGAGGAAGCCTGTGTCTCAAATTAAATATGCAAATTAGCCAGGGCAGGCATCTAATATCTGATTGGAAGTACTGATTTTCTTTTTTCTCCACACTTCCTTTTACATTTGTACAACAGAAGCCCTCAGCCCTGTAATGAGCTTTCTCACTGAAGAGAGAAGAAACTTATGGAAGTTCTGCTCCATAATTACCCTGTCTGTATGAGTCATCTGGAGCGTGAATCACTGTGTACGTCACCATGACTAATCAGTCTAGTTTGAGGATCAGAACATAATTAATGTCCTTTTAAACCTCTATTATGGGCAGACTGTACACAGCTGTAATTGCCACAGGGTTTTATGAAACAGTTTTCATTACAGTCTTGCAGGTGCTGTAATAAGCTATTGCTGGTGCTGGGATCAAAAAATAGGCTTTAGGTTCCTTGTGGTGGTGTTTTGGGGGAATAAAGGTAGTGACAGTGTAGCAAAAGGTAAGATTTCTTCCCCCTGCAATATTTTATAAATCTCCTTTTTCTGGAAAAAAAAACTTTAAATCGTTGACAAGCTGGTTTCTTTTCAAGCAAAATCTCCAGGATAGCCTTTTGAAATGCTAGAGTACAGGCTCAGCTTCATGGGAAATGAATTTAGTGCATACTCATAAGCTGCTTCCTCTCCTACTGATTTCTGTTTTCCTAATGTTGCAAGGAAAACAGCCTGTTTTCTCACTTTTGAAAGTAATGCAGTGTTATTTTTAGCTGTGGCCTTGATCCTCTTGTATATTAATAAAAACAGATAAGGTAGTTGGGAAGCTGTCTGCAGAGATGGCAAGTCACTAGTTTACAGAAAGTTCAGTGGCAGCAATTTAGAAAGCTGTGGTGGCACTACTAAAATAGGTGGCATATAGGGCATCAGTTCTAAAAGATCACAGGCTTTTCTCAAAAGCAATCAGTAAGGGTGTATTTTTCTAACATTTGGGTAGCTGACATGTCTATCTGATGTTGGGTGTTCTCTGCTTTCACAGTATTATTATTTGATCCGTATCTCCAATTTTAAAATATGCTTTGTTGAGAGGGAAACAGACAAACACAGTTGAATTGCAAGTACAAGCTAAAACAGATTAATTGAGCATTAGTCATAATCTCAGCTCTCTGGAATTCTGAGATTGGTGTCAGCTATAATCCTGGGCTGCCTGAAGTGAAGCAGGTCAAGGGAGGTGATTCTGCCACCCTGTTCTGGTGAGACCCCACCTGGAGTGCTGCATCCAGCTCTGGGGTCCCTAACATATGAAGGATGTGGATCTGTTGGAGCAAGTCCAGAGGAGGCCAAAAAGATAATCAGAGGCTGAAGCATCTTTCCTGTGAAGACAGGCTGAGAGAGCTGGAGTTGTTCAGTCTGGAGAAGAGAAAGCTCCCCAGATATCTCATTCTGACCTTTTGGTATTTAAAGTGGGCTTATTAGAAAGACAGAGACTTTTTACCAAGAATTGTAATGATAGGACAAGGGCAATGGTTTTAAACTCAAAGAGGGAGATTTAGGTTGGATATTAGGGAGAAATTCTTTACTGTGAGGGTGGTGAGGCACTGGCACAGGTTGCCCAGAGAAGCTGTGGATGCCCCATCCCTGGATGTGTTCAAGGCCAGGCTGGGTGAGGTGCTGAGTAACCTGGTCTAGTAGAAGGTGTTCCTGCCCAAGACAGGGACATGGGAGTAGGTGATCTTTAAAGTGCCTTCCAAGCCAAGCCATTCTGTGGTTTTTAATAACTGCATTGACAGGCAACCAACTACTTTCCAGCAGCAATCAAACTTCAGCACCTCAAGTTATGTGCTCTAATTTCATATGGGTACAATAGCAGGAAATCTGAGACTTGAAGGCACTGCATGTTCTTTCTCTCTTATTAAAGCTGCATCTTAAGAATGTACCAGAGACCTCATACTGCAATAGAAAATTCAGATAAAAAGGAAGACACAAGCTTTCTGAATAATTGTTTTTGTTTTAATAAGCCAGCAGACCATCCTCCATCCTAGCAAGTTCTATGCTGATATTATTTATCATATTAAATGTTGCACACTGGTTATGCAATCCAAATTAGTGGATTTGGAGTGCATGTGTTTAATTCAGTTTATGCAGTTGTCCCAGATAAGACTGCTTTTTAATGAACAACATGTAATTGCATATTTAAGATTTAAAAGACATAATAGTAACTTCCATGAATTGTCAATTAATCTTTCCTTAAGCCTATTTAAGATGCAGGAATCTTGGCTACTGTAGGAGCTGAATATTTTCATTAAAATTAGGCTGATCAAGTAGCTAAAGCACCTTTCCCTGTGGTTGTCCTGTGTTAAGCATCTCCCTGTTTTAAATAGTCTGATGACACTTGGGAAATCCTGTAAAGCAATGGGAATGTTGCTGTTATCCACTGACAGGCAGTGTTGCGCAATTTTGGGAATCTTGCTGTGAACCAGCTGTAAGGGAGAGCAGGCTGGGGCAACTGCAAACTGCCATGAGGATGATGCACTGAACTTTAATGCACAGTTTGTCACCCATGAATCATAGAATCATAGAATCGACTAGGTTGGAAAAGCCCTCTGAGATCATCAAGTCCAACCTGTGATCCAACACCACTGTGGTTACTATATCATGGCACTCAGTGCGACATCCAGCCTCATCTTAAAAACCTCCAGGGACAGAGAATCCACTCCTTCTCGGGGCAGCCCATTCCAATGACTGATTACTCTTTCTGTAAAAAATTTTTTCCTAATATTCAGCTTAAACCTTCCCTGGCAAAGTTTGAGACTGTGCCCTCTTGTCCAGCAGTAGCTGGTTGCCTGGGAGAAGAGACCAACCCCCACCTGGCTATAATCTCTTCTCAGGTAGTTGAAGAGAGTGATGAGGTCACCTCTAAGCCTTCTCTTCTCCAGACTAAACCACCCCAGCTCCCTCAGCCTCTCCTCATAGGACTTGTGCTCAAGTCCCTTCACCAGCCTCGTTGCTCTTCTCTGGACCTGCTCCAGCACCTCAATGTCCTTCCTGAACTGAGGGGCCCAGAACTGGACACAGCACTCCAGGTGTGGCCTCACCAATGCAGAGTACAGGGGAAGGATCACTTCCCTGCTCCTGCTGGCCACACTGTTCCTGATCCAGGCCAGGATGCCATTGGCCTTCTTGGCCACCTGGGCACACTGCTGGCTCATGTTCAGCCTCCTGTCAATCCAAACTCCCAGGTCCCTTTCTGCCTGGCTGCTCTCCAGCCACTCTGTGCCCAGCCTGTAGCGCTGCAGGGGGTTGTTGTGGCCAAAGTGCAGGACTTGGCACTTGGCCTTGTTGAACCTCAACCCACTAAAATCAGTCCAACTCTCCAGTCTGTCCAGGTCCCTCTGCAGAGCCCTCCTGCCTTCCGGCAGGTCGACACTCCCTCTCAACTTGGTGTCATCTGCAAATTTGCTAATGGTACATTCAATCCCCTCATCCAGATCATCAGTAAAGATATCAAACAGGACTGGGCCCAACACTGATCCCTGGGGAACACCACTGGTGACCGGCTGCCAGCTGGATGCAGCCCCGTTCACCAGCACTCTCTGGGCCCGGCCCTCCAGCCAGTTCTTAACGCAGCACAGAGTGCCCCTGTACAAGACACCTCAAGGTTTCCCAATTAAATTAAATTATGATTCCAATTAAGCAGCTGTCCTTGCCCCAAGTACCATTAGGTGTAAACTGATTCCTTGTGAAGCATCTTTATTAAGTAGTTTTCTAATCAAGCAGTGCACTGTAGAGTTAATGAGAATTTATGGATCAATGTGGTAAATTGCAACAGCTTCTTGCTTGCCAAAGCTAGATTTATTTATGTTTTCTCAGAACCTTTAAGTCAGTAATGTCTGTCACACTACAGAGGATTAGGATTAAGCCTGGGTCATGCTACAGGGAATGGACTTTGGTGATTATTACCTTACCATTCAAATACACGTGGGAACTCATTTGGATTATTATATATGCCTTAGCTGTACAGGTTATGGAAAGCAGATCACTGCTGAGCAATGCAAAGGTAACTTTATTATTTAAATGCACATTAGGACATACTTTAAAATTTGATTATGTTATGAGATAGCTCACAATTTTGTAGATTCATGTAATGTACCAATAAAAAAACCCCACCAGAACCAAATATTCAAGTCAATTAAAATTAAGAGTTGAAATTAGGCCACTGTAAAACAGATGCTAGTGAACTCTGGTGTTTTAGCCCCCTGATTTGCCTTAACCTGTTACGCTTTTTTATAGTTCTTAAATGTGAAAGTATTTTTTAATCCATTGTGAATTATCAAAGTTTTTTAGTAAAATTTACACTGTAACTGCTCTTTAAACTCCCCTCTAATACTGATGAAAAATTTAGATTCATCTGTATACCTAAGCATTACTGGCAGAAGAAAAGAGAGGAGCTGACAGTGTAGAGGATTTAAAATCTCCAGTGATAGCTGGAGATTACTTATCCAAGCAAAACCAGCCAACTTCTTGCTGTTTCTGGAAATGGTGGCTGGAAAACCTAAAAGTGCATCCAGCTGGCTTTGTTACACACATATTTGGAAAGGTACAAGGGAGAGCTGCATGGCAGTCTATTTGGAAGCTGCATTAGATTTTTCTAAATACTACAGGTCATGAAGGCACTTTGCTGAACTGCTCCTTTCTTTAGCTCCATTCCACTAATGTTTCTTACTAATTAGTCACATATGAAGCACAACACCCTATGAGTGAAGCTCTGTCTGATTTCATTGTTGTACAACATTTTAAAAAATACATAGATGATGCACAGGCAATCTTTTTCAAGGGCACTTTGCCAAAGTACTGTTTTAAAGATGCAGTGGAACAATTTTTTTTCCTAGCAAATAGTGGTAATAGTTCAGCAAACTGGGGAATTTATTATTAATTACAGGCTATATTTAGAAACGTAGTTCTTCTACTCTTTTTAATTAGAATTGAAGAATTTTGGCAGGATGGGGATGAGGCAACAGCCATAAGAGGCTGAAGTTGGTGCTACTTATTATTTAGGTTTTAGAGCAGAACCCTGCCCCGGCCACTGCAATCCTCAGTTTGATACTTTGATACCTTCCTTCCCATGTTTGTTACTTCTTCCCTCAGCCATGGCACATCCTAAAACTGCTACTTAAGAGAAAAATTCTTGCACTGAAAAGGACTGAATCCCACAGTTCTGCCACATTTCCTCCAGCCGGCTCTCAGGTTGCACACTGTGCATAAGGAACTGGAGGCATGGCCTTTTTCCAGAGAGAAGGAGATCTTGCTCACAGCAACCAAGGTGCCTGTTTCTTAGGAAGCTGTAAAGCTGTACTGCAAGTTTGCCACATTTGATAGCCGTGGTACAAATCACCTAATGCAGAAGCAGAGTACTTTTGTACCCTGACTCACATGACAGGTCAGTCACACAACCTTCACACAACTGTACCCTGACTCACATGACAGGTCAGTCACACAACCTTCACACAACTGTGGGCCGTCTCACTCTCAGAAATATATTTATGCTTTCATAATTATCGATTCAAAAAATTAGAAAAAAATTCTGCTGCGAACATAGTTTGGGAAAGAAAAGCCTCAGAAGAACCAATGGGGGAGCCCTCCGAGCCCTGCGCAGCCCCTGCAGGGGACAGGCTGAGTCTGCCACCATGTGACCGCACCAGCTGGGAGGCAGAGAAAGCCTGGGTGCCACTGCATGCTCCAAAATAAATACCTAATGGCTCCCTGTGGAGTTGAACACACAGAATTTAAGACTCTGAAACAAAAAATTGGGCTTGCCAGCATAATACTGTGGCTGAGCTCTGCTTTCCTACTCAGTCTTTAATGCGTGGGAGTGATGGATGATGTTTCTGACTAGGCAGACATTCAAAATCAGTCTGGTGGGGAACCACATGTATTATTTACTGCATATCATTGAAATTCTGCAAAAAAATAGAACTCATGTTATTGAGGACTTTTCTGTTGGGGCTTTCATCACTATGCCTGCCAGCTTTGGGAAAAGCAATGAATATTTTTTGCAGCTTGTCTGGAAACTGAGATGGTGCTACTCACTCTGTACCGAAGGGTGAAGTGAGGCATTGAGAGATCAAAGGCATCAATTGTCAAAAACAATCAGCTAGTGAATTAGTGAAAACTGATTTATTCCCTTTTAACTCACTTATTCAGGTATCACTTTATATATTCAAGGCAATGGTGCTTGCCAAGAGCTGCACTCTGAATGTTCCAGCCCTGCTGATGCAAGTTTTGAGATTCTTGTCAAGCACCCAGAAAAGGACCATGTGCGGAACGACTGGAACATGGAAATGTACAGTTTTAGATAGTTGTATCCAAGTGATCTGTGAATCACTGCACTAGAAATCTGTAGCAGGGCAGCATTGCCTGGCAGAGTGGGAATGCTGTATTTCCTACACTTCTTGTTTATTAGCATCCCTCTTTCTGCTGTGCATTGAGGTTGCTGCAAATCCCTTCACGTGTGTACAAGTTGAGAGGAGAGAGAGGAGAGGGAAGAACTGACTGGGGAATGCATCTCTTAGGATTAACTGCTCCTGAATCAAATCCTTTAAAATTAGGTTACTGTCTGGTTACTTCTGTCTGGAAGAGCCTTCCTTTTCAAATTAAGGGTTTTTGTATACTGTTTTTCATTCCAAATTTCTGCACTGTTTGATTACCAAGATGTAAACAGCAGGCCATCAGGTCTTCTAATATGTGCAGAAGAGTGCAGTACCCATTTCCTGAAGGCACTGCTAAATCTTTTTTGTGGAAATGTTAGCCTTCTAATTTAAAGCTGTATCTGGTCCTGGGGACTTCTAACATGGCATTTCCTTCTGTTGAATTCACAGGTGAGCAGCCAAACTCTCAGGCCCACTGACAGTGGCAGCTGCTGACACGCCTTGCTGAGTTTTCACCGCCTAAAGATAACCTATAGCTCACAGATTTTATTTTTAAGTAGCCAGTTAAGTGAATGTACCCATTTTAGTGCAGTCCCCCCAAAATTCCATTTGAAAGCACCAAGGATGTTACTGTGCAACAATTCTGAAGCTTGGTCATTACAGTAATGATGTCTGTTGCAGAAGGCCATTGACAGAGATGTGTCACCAAAGCAAATGAGCAAATGAGTAAAAGGCACTTATCTGGTTCTCAAAAGTGGTATTTCCAGATTTGGTAACTGCTTGCTCTGAAAAGCAAATCGTGACTCATTGGTACCCTCCTTCAGGGAACATTCAGTTCTAGGGAGAAGAAGGAAAAAAATTTAAAACATCTGTAGCTGGAAAGCAGAAACCTTAACACAGAATGGGCAAATCATAGAAAAAATTCAGTAAGTATTCCAACAAGAGGCAAAAAGTCTTCATTCCACAGTGAAATAGTCTTGAGTGTTAGTACAGTCTGTTTACTAACAGATATTTTTATAGTGTTTTTCATCAAGCTCTGAGATGGTAACTAATGCTTTTAGCACACCCAAAGGATAAATGATCACAGCTCTGTGCTGGGAGGTAGGCAGAAATTTGTACTTTCTTTCATATTGTTCTCCTCTCTGTTCCTTGTCGGTTATCAACTTGCCACAAGGGGGCACAACAGAATTTCTAAGAATTCTGTTATTAAATTTTGCTATTGTCCTATCATAAATCAAACCTGTGTACCGGTAAGAAAGAGTACAGGACATTTGTGTATTTATCTAGGTTGGTTAAAATACAAACCAAGAGTGGGCAAGTCACACCTCACTGTGGTCATGAACACACACTTCACTGTGGCTGGAGCACAAGCTTCCCCAGGCACACTGTGCTCCTTGCAGTGTCTCACATTTCCTGGTAGGGCTTTTTTTCAGTTTCCGTTGACTGTTTTTCATATCAATAAGCTTGAAACCCCTCTATTTTATTTCATGAGCCTCCCACATGCAGGGAAAGCCACATTTCGCTGCACTGACAAGACATTACTGCTTGTTAACACAGTAGATCAAAAGTGCCAGGAAGCCTGAACGATCAGCATTACACAGTATGTGAAATGATTTGTTTTGTTTTGCTCATTCCCATTTCTCTGCAGCATTTTCTCTCTCCCCAGTATAGCTCTAACAACACTACAACTCTCGCTTCCCCTAAAAACAGCTTTGCTGTACTGTATGCAATTAAGAAACATACCAGTTGAACTAAAAAAAAAAGAGGGGCTGGTTCTCTTGCACCTAATAAAGCAGAAAGGAATCTTACAGACAACTGCCTTATTCTCCAGTTTTATCACTGATGCTAATATTTATTTTTGTATGTGCTATACATATATAAATATATATATATTCCATGTATGTATACAATGTATTCAGAAAGAGGGTACTGCCTCCCAGAACCATCCCTCTGAGACAGTCTCAGTGGAGAAAAACTGTATCTGTAGGACTGGATTTTCAAAAGACAAAAATTAGTTTGAGTGTTAATTACTTTTCTTTAAAACTTAAGAAAGGGTCCTCTCATAATGCTGGGATCCTTTCTCACACAGCTGCATTCCATGATATCAAAGTTATACTGTACAGTAGGTATGAATTGCTGTGGGGGTTAGGTACCTAATCAGCCTTGAGGACCACTCTTATTACCTAAGATTAACTGAAAACTCATAATAAATAGTACTTTAATCCACCTGTGTTAAAAGTCCCATGACATTCAGCAGCAGAAATAAGACACATTCAGAGAGCAAGATAAGCAAATCTTCCACAGTGTTGGAAAGAAATGTGTGGACTTCTCAATTCAGTTTTCTGCTAGTTTTCTCCCTCTTTGTGTCAGTCCTCCAT
This sequence comes from Empidonax traillii, assembly GCF_003031625.1. Classification (NCBI taxonomy): domain Eukaryota; kingdom Metazoa; phylum Chordata; class Aves; order Passeriformes; family Tyrannidae; genus Empidonax; species Empidonax traillii. Next base: position 801,219 of record NW_020955211.1, read on the forward strand.
AAAAACAAGTGACTTGCACTTATCAGTTTTCTACATGAAAAAATTCCTGTTCAGCTGACTTTGAAATAGTCTTCTCAGCAGGAAGTCCAGACCAGTAAAAACTTACTCAAGGAAATCAGAGAATAGGTTAATGCCAGTGGTTCACCTTTCCTAGCTCCCTGTCAGTGGAAATCTCCAAACCTGTGCAAGCTCAGTGACTATGTAAATGTAATGGAAAACTGCAAGTTTGGGGAAGAAAAGCAAAAAGGAATACTGAATGCTCTTAAGATTTTATTTTACATGCCTGAAATGTTAAAATTGCTTACCCTAGCAGAGTTTTGATGAGTGGGGAACAGCTGAAAGCCTCCTTGTTTAATGCACAGAACATTACACGTAATTCATTTCAGCATCTTTATTGTTTTGTGAGATCTTAGAACTGTATGTTAGACTAGAAATTAAAAGTTGTAAAAGACAGAGTTTGCAGCTTCCTAGAAAGAATACAAAACTGTTATGAACAGGAAAAGGAAGACATAAGCTTCTCTGCAGTAAAGGCAAAATTTACACCAAGTTGCTTAGGTTATATTCATCCCACAGTATCACTGGACATTAGGAATGAGTCATCTAAGGATTAACAAAAAAGGTCATTACAGTGAAATGAGGCATTTTGTCCTGAGAGAGTAACAGTAAGGCATGGCCACACTGCCATTCTACCAACATAATCTGACATTCAAATACATGATGAAAACTTGCGCTTTTACAAGGGTGTGCCTATTTTTGGTAACAAAGAATTTTCTTCTTAAAACCCATGCAAATTAACCAGTAGGCACCTGCAGAACTCCCATGTTCATAAAGTAGTAAAGTGGATTTGGCTACGTAATTTGGAGTTATTACTTTTTTTTTTTCAGTCTGCTACTTTACATCCAACTATTTGGCAATCATAAATGACACAAGACTATGCTTAAGTATCCTCCATCTTGGTCTGAAGTGTCCAACGAGGTGAAGGCCATTGCTCTGGCTTTGCAGTGTTTGATTCAATGCAATCATCTTCTCTCAGCTCATACTCGAGTTTACCGTCTGTTGATTCTTGTTCTTTGCAGGCTGCAGATGAAATCTGTACAGCAGATATGACATCTCTTGTGTAGGCATTTATTTCCCCTTCAGCAACAGAGTCTGGTTGGCTTGAATTATTGGACCTTTCAGAGAAGCCAATATAGTCATGGTCAACAACTACTGCACCTTGTAGAAAGTAATGGTTGTCTGTAAAAGGAAAGAAGCCATTAGATCAGATCCTTCAAGTCATACTTCAGACGTTAATGAGGTGCTAACTTTCTTTTCAAAACAATTCCCACAAGAGGGCAAGAATGTTTGAGTGACAGCAGACTGATAGTGTGAATTGAGCACCAAATATTCCGCATATTGTTACATCCACAAAATGCTTGACGTGTTCCACATAAAGAGCTTTTCTCAGCTACCTCAATGACTAAGTTGACATCTGTCATAGTCACCTGCTGAGCTAATACCTTGAATGAATGGACATGCAGATTCTTTCATTTTGTGCATGCACACAGAGAAATGTGGTTTCTCCAAGCTTTTGCTGGGAAATCTTGATGCAACACAACAGGCTTTTTTAAGTTGTAAAAAGTAAGTAAAAAAAAAAAAAAATTAGAAACCAAACTCTATCCCAGCCGAAACTAGGAGAGTCACTTCCTGGAAAAAAAGGGGAAGAAACTCTGTTTACACACAACTCTTCTGTAGTATTCAGTGGTAAACATATTAGGTTCTGATAATACAAAGACTTTTACTTTTTATACAGTGACACAGTTTACCAAAGTTATGGTAATAGCTGTATGTTATCTGCATGCTTGCTAGCCTGTGATTCCCTCCTCATGCACCATCAATTTTATGAGGAACTGGAAGGCACAGAGTGATCATCTATGTGATATTTTTTTAGATTGTTTTTGTTAGGCTTACTAACACGTTATGCTATGGATGTGCAATTTCTATATGTATTTTTCTCATGGCTGTTAAAGCTACATATATACATTTTAAATGCTTTTTTTAAGCTTAGTAAAACTATGCATTCCCCACATAACTGTGGAATGCTGTTAACAAACTGTCGTTTGTTCCCAAGGTTGATAGTGGAAGGGGGGCAGTCTGACCCTATAATTTACAGCACCCTGATAACATCATCCAAGGTGACATGAAGGCTCCCCTTTTGACAAGAAGTCAAAAGTGATTTAAGAATGTGATAAGCCTGGGAAGGGAGGAGAATACCTTTTAAATGCGCATATTCCAAGCTGGGGTCATCTAGCGGCCACAGAGGAAGAGGAGAAATCTTCCTCGCAAAGCCCCCAGCCCACAAAAAGCCCCCAGCCCCACCGACGCCGAAAAGCACTGCCTGGGAACATGTATGGGAAAAACTTTGCAACTGAGCATGTGCGAAGAGCACATGCCCCGGACTCTGGATGAATCAGAACCTAAGTACTGAGCATGTCTACACGGGAGCCCAAGGGGTTCAAAAAGGAGGGTTGAGAAGTCAGGAACGGGCAAGTTGTGTTCTAAGCAGCCCCCCCGGCGCGCCGTAATTGTTCATCTACCGCTTACTAATAAATTGACTTGTTATTTTGCATTTGCTTTCTCAAATTTTCTTAAATTACTGCTATTAACCTATAACAATCTAAGCAAAAGTAGGAGCCTGAGGATGGGACATGAAATTCATATCTTGGTTATGAAACCTTCAGCTGACAACTGACATAAATATCAGCTTCTTACATCCAGAATTAGTAATTCCAGAATTAGTTTCAGCTTTTTAAATCCCTCAGCTTAAAGACATGATGGAAGATATTACGATCTCAATGTCGTTTACTTATTTTCAAGAACCAAAGCTTAGTAACACATGGTTTGGGAACTGCTTTCCTTTTCAAGAACCTTGATGTAAAAAGCAGCTTGATCTGTGACATAAGTCTTCTGAACACTGAGTATTTATTTTCCTCAAAATGCCTGTGGTGACTCAAAGACAGCACAAACAGAAAAGAAACAGCTGCCACTGTTTGACTAATGTGGTAGCACTGCAAAAGGACGTGCTGAGTGTCCAAGACGAAGAGCAGGAGTTGGTTACCCAAATAGCAATCCTACGGCAGAGCATGACAATTTTATTTGCTCTGGTAAGAGAAACATATTTACTTCTTCAGTAGTACAATTCAAAATAAACTATTCAAAAATCAGTTCTCTGATGTAGTCTTTCTACTTCAAGGCTTTAGAGGATACTCTGATGTTGAAGAAAAGAAAGTCCAAACATGTGCCATCTGCACTAGTCAGGCTGAACAACAACAAAAAAATAGAACTAATGTGAGTTCTGTCTACACCAAAACAGAAACACATCCAGAAAATGCTTCTTGAACACAGTTCAGCCTGCTCATACTTCTAGCATGTTTAGCCAACCAGGATGAATAGAGCCAGACCAGAGATTAGAAGCAACTTTAATAGAGGTTATTTTTAAAAGGACTTCAGACATGACTCATTAGCTCTGTTCTATGCTCTGCATAGGTTTTACGTCACTCAGTCACTTCTGAAAAACAGTTTTTGCATTATTATATAGTGTTAATTCAATTCCCACTGGTGAGTGAATGGTATTTTGTCATCCTCGTAATCTAACACCAAGACATAATAGAGAAGTTAAAAAATACCCAAACAAACAAAAAAAAAGCAACAACAAAAAAATGCAACCTTTTTCACATATATAAAAATATAAATTAAAAGAAATTACATATATATATATATATACACATACCTTTTTCACTGGACCCTCTTATGTATGGCTTGAGGTGAGACATCTTGATGGGTCTTTTCAACCTGGATCCTGTGGCATCTCTTAATACTGCACAGCCATCATCTGTGATATAATCTATAATACAAGGACCAACCCATTCTGACTGGAAACGACCATCCTTCCACCAGTTTTTTCTCTGCCTGAGGACTTCATGACCAACTTTAAGTCGCAGGCTATTTAATTGTTTTGGCTTCCTTTTGACTGTGATTTTGTTTCTGACTTTTTGTTCATCTGAGGTGTTTTTCTCCACCTGCAGGAAGATACATATGAATTATATTTTCTTTCTTTTGATAAGAAATAATGCATTTACATAGCCCTGCTAAAGAGTGCATAAACATAACATCGAGTTGTTTTGGCTGCGTATAGTTCATGTAGGGCTGAAGAGTTATGAAGAAATTGACTTTATCTTCATAAATCAACAGTCTACAGGCAACAGTTTTCGGCTTCTGTTGATACACAGCCCTGTAAGTCAGAAACAGTAAACTTTTGACAACAGGCCAGGTTACTCCCTCCAAATACATATGAGATTTGTTACACTGAAATCTAGCCATAGCATGGGAAGGAAAACAAATTAAAAACCACCACACAAACTCCAATGTTGTTTTAAAAGGTTAGTTATACTTTGTGCTTCAAGCCTTTACATCTTTTTTATTTTCAGTATTCTTACTAGCAAAATTTGAATAGATAACATTTACCTGGCAATCCGAGGTCTTCTCTTCTTCCAGTGCTTGACTGACTTTTTTAGTTGCTTCAAATATTTTGGCAAACACACTGTATTCTCCTTCCACACATATATTCATTGGCTCAACAACATATGGGTTACGTTTAAACATTTGGAAATATGGAGTGTTTTGATTTGGCTCCTATTTAAATGGGAACCAAAAGCAAGCAAATTTAGCACACAGCTTTGGAGACATTTTGGGGGACTTCAGTCAAAAGAGGAAGAACCTTCACATACCAAATTTGTCAAATTGAAAGCATAGGCAATAGCAGACAAATGTTCATCCCAATCATTTGGGTAGTCAATGCAGTACTTGTTAAGAAAAGCTTTGATTGTCTTGGACATTCTGTCATTTACATTATCTGTCTGAGGATAAGACAATACAATCTGTTTCATTCCAAACAGTGCAAATAGTTCTTCATTTATCTTCAAAAGAGAAAAGAACACAATTAGTGAACATTTCCCTTCTTCTTTATCCCATTTCAAGTAAACACCCCTTTTGTTGATATGATGGTGACTGAGGAAAGTCTTTCATACGTAATACATATTGACACCCAACACTCCAGGGTTGTGAGTGAGAGTTAAAGGAGTAAGTATGGCTTAGGAGTCAGTAACTCATGGTTTCTAACCACACTTCTGCCTCTTAACTCAATCTGTCATTTCCTCTGTGTCACGGTCTGATGATTTTACCATCTCTAAGAGGATCAAAGCATGATAGGTTCCTCATAATAACCATAGGCCAATGTCAAAAATAGCCTTTGCTCTTGCTTCCTGGACAATGTGGATGAATGAAATACAACACAGTGAAAAATCATGCCAGTTCAAATGAATGACAAAACCTGCACTATGACTGCCAGGAAACACTTTTGCTTTATCTGAATAAAGCCCTGGGAAACATTGCATAATGTTACAATTACAAATAACTGGTTTGCCATTTTCTGCGTGTGCTAACTTCTTTTTTACTTTTTAAATTGAAGAAAAAAATCCTTGAGTCTTTCTCAAGAATGGTCTAAAATTCAAATCCAATATAGGAGAAAATGTGGGTTTTTTTCTTGGAAAAAAAAGATTAATCACCTATGTAAACACTTACCTGATAAACAAGCTCCTTCCCTTGATCAGTAGGCATTTTTTGAGGTGGTCCATATAAGAAAAACACATTTATGAGTGCCTTAGCAATTTCAGCTGCTGAAGTGTCACACAGTGGTAAGATAACAGTCCAGCGTGTAAACAAATCCGTCATAATTATAATGTATTTGTGACCTTTGTTTGTAATATTAAAAGGTCCCATAAGCTCTATAGTGACTGCTGTCCATGGGTCTTCTGCTTTGAAAGGTTGTGGTTTGGGCACAGTGACGGTTGTGTTCTTTGCCACTTGGCAATGCTGGCAAGCATACACCTAGAGTAAACATCAGGAAAGATGTTACCAATAAAAACCAAAGGTGAAGGTTTAAGACAATCATCAGAATCATAGATCTATACTATTCCTCTCTAAATTAGCTCATAAAACCCAAATAAAACCAAACAGTAGTGAAGGCCAGGTGAAAGACATGCGTAGTAACTCATAGCTGAATTCCCTCCATCCTGAAAGCACTGTGCTCTTTCCAGTGCATTACCATCTGTAAATACTAAAGGAAGCATGAAGCAGCTGGGACTGAAATGAAGTCCCTTTTGGTTCACCTATGCATGCTGTGGCTGAAAAACACTGGCAATACATAAGGCTACCTCATAACATGGATCAGCTTTATCTCCATGACAGAGTCCCTCTGTCCTGAGTTGAAGGCACAGACTCAACTTCAGTTCATGTTACAGTTGCACATGACCCTAAAGTATCCAAATGATGCCACAAGCCCATAGCAACAGCAGTTTGGCCTTAAAGGACATTTACATACAGTTCCCTGAAGGATCGAACTCTACCAGGGGACTAGGTCCTTGTGTCTTTGGGTAGAGGAGGATAAGGAACTTTCCAAAGCAGTGATTTGTTTAACTATTTTGTGAACACACCTAATTGTAAGGCAGAAACACCATTTTCACATTCTCATCTGCCAGCGGATATTCTGGCCACATATCCTTGGGATGGCACATTGCATCCTAACAAAAGTAAGTCAAGAGAAATCACTCTCCAAGGCTGGATCCGCCTTGAAGGGCATTATGGTTCCCCACCAGCAGGTACAGAAGTGTGAAAGCCATGTTGTCAGTAGTAACGGGGTAAAAAAGAAACACCAAGATGACCATTTTCCATCTGATTGCGAGCTCATGTTTCCTCATCGAGAAACAGTCCAGCTACTTGCTGGACCAAAGCCATAGGACTGCAAAACATTTGTAACTAACAGACTACATAAAAAATTATCCTATAGCTATGAGACCATACCCACTGTTTGACATCATTTGTTACAGAGGTCCAGTAGTAATTAGACTCCACTAAAGTCAGTGTCCTTGATATCCCATGATGAGCACCGGCAGCATTTTCGTGGCATTTCTTGAGCACCTTTTTCTTCTCTTCATCTGAAACAATCACCAGGCGCATTTGTTTTCTATCTTTTCCAACATAGAACAATTTATTATCTGAAAGAAAAAAAATTACCAGGAAATTATGTGCAAGTGCTTTGTCATTTTGTTTATTTTAATAAACTCCTGAGCATGATTCAGAACAGAACTGATTACAGTAACTTCAATTCACTTCAGTGTAAATGTAGTTTTTTGTTTACAAATATTTAAATTATTTCCTCCAAAGAGCCATCAGTTCACCTACGTTTATTGATGAGGACTTGAGGTGTTACAAAGGCAGGTCAAAATGCAAACAGTGATCCCACAGAAAGTCTGACTGAATCTCAAGGGTGGAAAGGGAAGTTAGGAGTGCTGAGTCTTTGCTGTTTGAGAAGTTGTTATGTGCCTGCCAGCAACATGACACTATAAGTCACAGCTTTAACTCCTCCCTGCCTTCCCTCTACCTAGAATTGGCAGGTTTGATGGGACTGAGAGAACACAGCACACTACAAATATCTCCCCACAGGGCCTCAAAGCTGGGAAGGGCACGGAGGCTCTTTGGTGACTGATGGCAGTCATTCTTGCACTTCTGCCCAGCCATACACAGCATCCTCCAGACAGGAGAGAGCATTCCTCGTCTACAGCTGCAGAGCAAGAGCCCACTTCTTTTTTTTTTTTTTTTTCTCATATCAGCAAATCTTCACCCAAATATCTATTTTCAGAGCAATCTGAGAGAAGATTTTTACCTTTGAAAATGAATTTTTTCGCTGCCCTCCTGATTCCACTTCTTTCACTTGACAGTGTTGTGGGATGATACTCCCCTGTTCTCTTGTAGTATGCAATCTGCTTCAGGTGGAGCCCACCACTTTTTCCACTGCGAACCATCATCAATCTGAACAAAATGCACAGGATTAATGAGTCGCTGTCAGAGGAGCACATCGTCAGTTCTCACTGATTTCTTTGTAGCTCAAAGGCATCCTGGTGCTGTAGCCCCTAAGAGGATGTTACACCATCCATTACACTTCCCTTGATACCCCCATGCTCTCAACTTGAGCAATATGGAACACAGATTGAAACACTAATTTTGTTCTAAGCAGAGTTGTTTTCGTCAAACTATGTTTTAAAATTTCCACACAATGGGGACTTCTACTAGATTCATTGGACAGAGAGAAAGAAACTGTTCTTCCCATTATTTAATGCTTGGGTAGCCCTCGACTGCAGGTGGGCTGGACACTGGATGTGTCCAAAAATCCACCTTAGTTGAAAAAAACTACATAGACAAACATGAAAAAACACCAGCTTCCTAACTAGAAACTGACAGAAATGTATTTTGTTCATTACATCATCTGACAATGAGATTCTGAAGTTCCAAATCAGACTCTGCATGCAAGGTAACAATTGACAAGGGCTGCCTTCCCTGAACTCATTCACAAGCTAAAATGTCACTAGTAAAATGGGTCACTGACACAGGAAATGTTTGGATCTAGCAAAAATAGCATCAAAATAATTAGCTAATAATGACAATCAGAAATATTCACAGGCAGAATTATTCATGCAGGTTCTAAAAGATTTCAGTGATTTTTTTTTTATTATTTTTCTCTTCCAAATCTGTTCCAGCAGCAATGAACATTTGGATAAATCAGCAGTTTGATCCTACTCTCATCAATGTCTACAGGAGCAGGATCAAGCTTGGAGTTCTGCCATGTCATAGTGAATGCTGTTTATCAACAGCAAATTTCTTCCTTATCCTGCCAGTGTCCCAGGGCTGGACTGTGACAACACATAGCCTGCTAAAAAGAAGCAGGTAATATGTCTGCCGTACCTGCTAATTGGCATGTAATTGTGGGGAAATGACAGTATTCTGTGACTCCTGAATGTACATTATGCAGTGATGCTATTTGAAAACAAAATGTTTAAGACAAAATGTCTGATTTCAGTGTATAGATTCTCACCTACCCTCACTATGCTGGTGGTGGGAAGGGGGCAAAGAGCTATGAAGAGTGTTTATGCCTGCTTTTATTTACTCCATTCCTGCCAGAAAATAAAATGCTGTATGCTATTTACAGAACAACATAATCTACATGTATAACTGGGCCAAGCACTGCATGGCAAATGCATGCCAGGAACTTCGCATTCCAAATGTGACAAGAACTTTGCCCCACTGAATAATTTTTGTTCAAACCAGGGCTGGTTTTAAAAACCAGCCAAGTCTATTGACATACAACATCAGTGTTTTAAAGTGAAATTTTCGTACCTGGGACAACTAGCACAGATCCACTTTTCGCCACCACAGTCCTGCCTGTGAGAAAAGAGAGTGTTTCAGAGCAGGGAAGGAGAGGAGCCAGAATACAGCTGCTTCTTGTAAGTTTACATCTGATAGCACAAGCCAAACCAATGCACTGGGTTGATAAATTGAATAACTAACAGCAGAAAGGAAGGTGAGGCTGCCAAGAAATAAATTCATGTTTCTGATGTTTAAAAGTCAATTAACTGGTATTTCTGACAACAAAAGAGCACTGGTGAAGGCCAATTAAAATATCCCAGCTGCCGGGGGTAAGATTCAAGTTTCATTCAGGATTTTCCTGATGGCCAGTCCTACACTTAAGTTACCTGTGCATAGCCTGAGGTCAAAGCTACCCAGGGATGATGGGCTGGTTTGGCTTGATACAGACTTTCACATGTGGCAAGAAAAGATATTACCCCAGAACAATCTTTATTTTTCCAGTGCTTTAGAAACACTTGCCTGAAACAGTGAATATTCTCCATGTAGTACAAAATTAATGATTTTAATAAAATTAAGTTTCACAGCAACAAGATCCATCTGAGCTGATACTTCAGCTAAACAGAAGACCCATTCTCATTCCTGCAATGGTAATTTCTGCTATAAGGGTTTGGAAGAGCTTAGAATCATAGAATCATAGAATAGATTGGGTTGGAAAAGACCTCCAAGATCATCAAGTCCAACCCCTGATCCAACTCCAATTACTATATCATGGCACTAAGGGTCACATCCAATCTCTTTTTAAAAACCTCCAGGGATGGTGAATCCACCACCTCTCTGGGTAGGCCGTTCCAATGCCTGACTACCCTCTCTGTAAAGAATTTCTTCCTAACATCTAACCTAAACCTCCCCTGGCAGAGCTTGAGCCCATGTCCCCTTGTCCTATTGCTGGTTGCCTGGGAGAAGAGACCAACCCCCACCTGGCTATGACCTCCCTTCAGGTAGTTGAAGAGAGTGATGAGGTGTCGTGGTTTTGCTCTGGGTCAATTTGCTTTCCACCCCCCACACAATTACTACTAGTTGAGAGAAGGTTTTTGCAGACAAAAAGAGACAGGATTTGGGGAAAATAGTATAAACATTTATTACTAGTAAAACAAAAATTACTAATAAATTAAAAACTAAAGAACTATATCTACAACAATTTCTACTCAAGTTGAAGTGCTATATATTTACAGAAATACTTCTTCCCCTTTTATACTAGTCCAAGGAGAAGAAGTAGTCTCATTCTCTTTTTTCGGAGTTCCAGCTCTCTTTCTCTCTTTAGTAATAGATCTTCAGTAGCAGCAGTATTCTCATTGTAGCTGGAACTTTTTCTCTCTCTTTCTCGCTCTGTGTTGGCTTCCAGGGCTGGGCTTACCCCCCTCCTGGGCTAAGACCGAAGGCTGGGGGTTACCCAGGTCCCGAAGGGTTTTCCTTCCATAGGCTTGCAAGGGGACACTTGCTTACTATGGATCTTCTTCCACAGGGTTACAGGGGATAATGGCTGAAGAGTTCACCCCTGTTTCCCTATGGAGGTCCCTCCCCATGGGAGAACAGTCCTTGATAGATTTCTCGGCATGGGTCTAGCACAGATCCACACACACACGGATCCCAACATCTCACATGGGCCGTCTCGCTCCAGCATGAGATTTCTCAGGGTCACAAAATCTTCAACAGCAGTATGGATCCACACACACACGGATCCCAGTATCCCACCTGAGTCGTCACTGCTCCAGCACAGGTTTCCCTCAGGGTCACAAATCTCGACCAGGACTCTGCCTCACTTCAGTCCTTCTCATGAAGTCTCGGTTCTCTTTGGTACATCCACAGACTCCTCTATCAGCCGCATGGGGGGTCTCCTTACTCCAACAAACTTTTACAAGTAGCAGGGTTTACTTTTCACTCTTTTCCCTGCTGAAGAGAGAGAGCGAAAGGGGGAAGAAGCAGCTCTCCCCCCTTCAAACTTTTCTTCTCTCTCCTCCGGCTGCTAGTTTTGACCTTGGAGGTCCCTTATCTCTTCGCTGGAATTGTTCCACAGCGGTTTCTGTCCCAGCAGTTCGTCTTTTAAACTTTTTTTTTTTTTCACTCTCTTACGAGAGAGAAGGGAAGACTTCAGTGCTACACCTGCTCCCCTCACCCCGGCCCAAGCCGGGGGAGGAGGGAGTCTGGCCCTGCTCGGGCCTGCTACTCCTCTCCCCTACATGGCTGCTGCCTCTAATTTCAACTGCGCCAACAAACCTTCTCTTCCGTTTTCTTGAAGATGTAATTAGCAAAGGCGCCACTGGACTTTTGATTGGCCTTTTTGTCCAGAAATTACCTGGACAAAACCATCCTCAGCCCCAGGGATGGGCTGGTGGGCAGCCTCTAAGGTCACCTCTAAGCCTTCTCTTCTCCAGACTAAACAACCCCAGCTCCCTCAGCCTCTCCTCATAGGACTTGTGCTCAAGTCCCTTCACCAGCCTCGTTGCTCTTCTCTGGACCTGTTCCAGCACCTCAATATCCTTCCTGAACTGAGGGGCCCAGAGCTGAACACAATACTCAAGGTGTGGCCTCACCAATGCAGAGTACAGATCACTTCCCTGCTCCTGCTGGCCACACTGTTCCTGATCCAGGCCAGGATGCCACTGGCCTTCTTGGCCACCTGGGCACACTGCTGGCTCATGTTCAGCCTCCTGTCAATCCAAACTCCCAGGTCCCTTTCTGCCTGGCTGCTCTCCAGCCACTCTGTGCCCAGCCTGTAGCGCTGCAGGGGGTTGTTGTGGCCAAAGTGCAGGACCTGGCACTTGGCCTTGTTGAACCTCAACCCACTAGAATCAGTCCAACTCTCCAGTCTGTCCAGGTCCCTCTGCAGAGCCCTCCTGCCTTCCGGCAGGTCGACACTCCCTCTCAACTTGGTGTCATCTGCAAATTTGCTGATGATGGACTCAATCCCTTCATCTAAATCATCGATAAAGATGTTAAACAGGACTGGGCCCAACACTGATCCCTGGGGGACACCACTGGTGACCGGCTGCCAGCTGGATGCAGCCCCATTCACCAGCACTCTCTGGGCCCGGCCCTCCAGCCAGTTCCTGACCCAGCACAGAGTGCCCCTGTCCAAGCCATGGGCTGCCAGCTTTTCCAGGAGTATATTATGGGAGACAGTGGCAAAGGCTTTGCTGAAGTCCAGATAGACACATCCACAGCCTTTCCCTCATCCATCAGGTGGGTCACCTGATTGTAAAAGGAGATCAGGTTGGTCAAACAGGATCTGCCCTTCCTAAACCCATGTTGGCTGGGTCTGATCCCTTGTCCATCCTGTAGCTGCTGTGTGATTGCACACAGGATGATCTGCTCCATAACTCTGCCAGGCACCGAGGTCAGGCTGACAGGCCTGTAGTTACTAGGGTCAGCCTTGCAGCCTTTTTTATGGATTGGAGTGATATTTGCCAACTTCCAA
>NW_020955211.1:814997-965668 GCF_003031625.1 Empidonax traillii
ACTATTTCCCAGGCGGCCTTCAACCACTACGTCTCCCACCAGCCCCTCTCTGTTTGTAAACAGCAGGTCTAGCGGGGCCTTACCCCTGGTAGGTTCATTTACCAGCTGATGAAGGAAATTGTCCTCTATACACTCCAGGAACCTCTTAGACTGCCTCTTCTCTGCAGTATTGAGCTCCCAGCATATATCCAGCAGGTTAAAGTCACCCACAAGGACAAGGGCTGACGATTTCGAGACATCCGCCAGCTGCTTGTCTGCTTGTAGAATAATTCATCCCCTTCGTCATCCTGGTAGGGCAGTCTGTAACAGACACCTATGATGATGTCGGCCTTGTTGGTCTTCCCCCTGATTCTGACCCACAGGCACTCAACCTTATTGTTGCTGACCTCAAGTTCAACAGAGTCAAGAGACTCCCTAACATATAAAGCCACCTCTCCACCTCTCCTACCCTGCCTGTTCTTTCTGAAGAACTTGTAGCCTTCCATAGCAGCACTCCAGTCATGCGAGTCATCCCACCATGTTTCTGTGATGGTGACTATATCATAGCCTTCATGCTGCACAGTAGGGAAGACAAGGAAGAAAGAATATACTATGTAGCATCCATATGCATTAACTTAGTAGGATCCTGGTCCGGCAAACTCCTAAGTGCTTCAACAGTCTGCTGGATTGCTGCCTAAGAGGATAACATTATATGAGCTTCCTTCCTGGATATTTATTTTCTTGTCCCCCTACTAATCTTTTCCCACAATACACAATTTACTTTGTTTAAACCACTCCTAAAAACAAACAAAGAAACCCAGCCCTGAAAATGACAAGTTATAAAACCTCCTAGTTTTGTTGTTATTCAGATAATTCATATGCTATGTCTATCAAAACTCATAATATATCTGGTAGTCTAAAAATCAAAGATCATCAATCAATTTTTAGTACCTTTGAAGCTGGAAAAGAATACATTGCCTTTCAGTCAAGGGAAGTATTTTGGCAAAAGAATGAAACTTCCACATAACCAGAGCTCTTCTTGCTCTAGTGTCTTGTCCAAAACAATCATACCTGCTAACACTTGGCTATTTTAGCCTTTAATGCCCATTTCCTCCTACACACAATCACAATCCTGCAAAATAGTCTGTCCCTGCAAAACAATTATTTTAGACCAGCTTCCAACTAGTTCCCCTATCTCTGTCTGCAATTCCCATCAGATATGATAATTCCACATAGAACCCTGAATTATAGAATGGTTTGGGTTGAAACAGACCTCAAAGATCATCAGTTCCAACCCTCTCATATGGGCAGGGACATTCTTCACTAGACCAGGTTGCCCAAAGTCCCACTCAACTTTGCCTTAAACACTTCGAGGGATAGGGCATTCAGAGCTTCTCCAGGGAACCTGTTTCAGTGCCTCACCACCCTCACAGTCAGGAATGTCTTCATATATCCGATTCAAACTTTCTCTCTTTCAGTTTGAAGCCGTTACCTCTTGTCCTGCCACTTTATGCCCTTGTAAAAAGTCCCTCTCCAGCTCTCCCGCGGGCTCCCTTTAGCACAGAGCTTCAGGAACACAGCCTTCCAAAAACCTATACATCAGACAGGCACATTCCCTCACATCCCTCCCTGGCCTGTGGAAGCTCAACAGGGGGTTGAGAGATCCAGTGGGTAGGAACCCAAACTCCGCGGCTCGACGCCGTAGCGCCATGCGTCGGGCAGAATTCCTGTCAGAAGCGGAATTCCCACCGGGAAGGCACTCGTCTGCGAGACTACACTGCCCAGCATGCATCGCGGGGGGCACGCCGGGAGCGCCGCTCCCACGCGGCCCGTCCTCCCGGGGCCACGCCGCCGAGCCCCCGACGCATGCGCCGAGCGGCGCCGACGCGACCTTTTTGCTGCCCGCCGCCGCCTTCCCCCGCCCCCCTCCGCGCAGACCCCGCCGGGCCCCGCCGCGCCCCCGGCACGCACCTCTCCCGCAGCGGTGTGGAGCTGCCAACCCAGTGCCACGAGGGACCGGCAGCGAAACAACCGCAGCGGCGGCCGCGGCTGCGCCCCGGGACTTTTGTGGCGCCCCCGGAAGTGGCGGGAGGGGAGGAGAGGGGGAGGGGAAGGGGAAGAGGGGGCGGGGCAGCGGCGGGGCCGCCTCGTGAGGAGCCGCGGGAGCGCCGCGGGCAGGTGAGCCTGCTGGGCCTTCCCGATCCCTCTGCTCCTCGTCCCTGCCTTCCCCGTCCTTCCCTCCCGTCCCCGGGGCGCGGTGTCTGCGGCGAGCGGGAGTCCTCTTGAGCGGCGGGGCCGCGGTGAGAGCGCGGGGGGCGCGGCCCCGGGAGCGGAGCGGACACAGACATTCCCTGTCTGCGTCCTTTGGGAGTGCCGGGAACTGCTCCGAGGGGTGCGGAGGGCACGGCCCCCTGGCGCTCTATGCAGCGCTTTGTGTCTCGGGGAGGTTTTCACAGCGGGCACCCAGGTCTGCAGCGTGGGGAGTGCCGGGTCGAGCCTTTTGGTGTAGGCGGGCACGGGGGAAAAGGTGCCCCAACGGGAACGGGAGTGGTCGTGGAGCATCTTTTGGACCTCTGCGTTTGGGGCACGCTATTAAGTTCCCGAAACTGATGATGAAATCAGTGTAGAATTAGCTGGGAGCAAAAGAGATTACTATTTATAATAATTAAAAAAAAAAAAAAGAAAAAAAAAAAAAGAAAGAAAAAGGCAAGGTTAGCCCCAAAGTTGAGAATCGTTTACATATTGGAACTGGAAAAAGCCCTGTCGGAAGCAGAGGTGGGAGAAATGTATGGGGTGAGTGACCACCCCGTGTTATCGTTTTTCTTTGTTCTCGTGGTGGTTTCTTTCCTGAACCTGGGAACTTTACTGGGTGCTAGTAAGCTTTGAAAGTGCTGGGGATTTGGCACTTTTAATAGTTGACCCTAGTTAGTGACTCCCCTCACTCAAGCAGGAAGACTGGGGAAGATCACTACCACAACCACTGCGAGTAAGTGGTTTCTCATTCTGCCATTTCTGTTTCGTGTACTCTTCATAGTGGGAGCCCCCGGTGGTCTAGGGGAAAAGACACTGCACTGTCACTGCAGAGACCCGGGTTCGATTCCCGGTCGAGGCCACTCCCCGGGCAGATGGAGCTCGTTAGCCCTGTAAGGCAATCCATCTACGTCCTGAGGACCTCGCTGCCACTGTCCAAGCTCGCTTGGCCCCGGCAGATGAACCTCAGGATTAAAGGGTGGGCTCAGTTCCACGCACACTGTGTCTCACCTAAAAAATCCAATGCGCAGGCTGGAAGGTGGAAAGACCTTCCCCGGTTCTTTGTTCACGAAGACTGGCCATTACTTACTCTTCATAGTCATTTGTTACAGTGTTTCTGCATTATGCTGTATCTTTCTTTCTAAGCATTGTTTCCCTTTATCTATTTAGCTTTCTCTGTTTCCACCTCTTCTGCATCCCTTCTGCGTCATCTTTCTACTCGAGTAACAAGCCAAGCTTCCCCCCCCGCAGTATCAAAATTCCCATTGAATCCATCTTTGTCTCAATAAACAAGTTTTGATTCAAACAGTGACAAAGCTGTTCTTGCTGTGTAAAGCATACAGTGGCATACAGTGATGCAATATGCTTTTTACGGTTCAGTGTGTGAGAAATATGGATTTTTATACTGGTTGGCTTGTCTTGGCTGGCTGGTTCATTCTGTGGGAGAAAGTTTCTTCCTTCTGGCAGCTGTGGTTAGAACAGATCAGAACTCCAGAGGCTGAACACAATCAACTGTGGTACAGATCTTTTTTTGCCAAAACTCTCACATCTCTAAAGAGTTGAAGTAAAGTTATTTGTGAGAATCTGGAGAAGATGTTTTGACATCTTTGAGTGGGATCTCTAGAAGCTTGGAAGCCAGCTTTTCCTGAAACATTCAAACCTTCCAGAAATATAAATGCCTTTGTGTGATGTGTTTGGCAGGGTTTATGTAGAAAGGAACTTGGAGGTTAATGAATGTGAAGGTTATCTGTTCTGTGATTATGCAGGAGACACTTGTAACACATGCCAGATGTCAGTTGGTAGTAGCTTGCAAGTTTAAAAAAGTAAAAATACTGCCTTTCTATCTTGAAGTTACTAGAGTGATATTTACCAGATGGGTTTTTATCGCATGGCAAGGTACAACTCTCCTCAGTAGCTCTGTCCCCTGAGCTACTGTAATATGGAGGGTCAGACTGAAGTCTTACTTAAGGCACAAACGTTTAGGTGGCAAAGTTCTTGGAAAATAAT
This sequence comes from Empidonax traillii, assembly GCF_003031625.1. Classification (NCBI taxonomy): domain Eukaryota; kingdom Metazoa; phylum Chordata; class Aves; order Passeriformes; family Tyrannidae; genus Empidonax; species Empidonax traillii. Next base: position 819,234 of record NW_020955211.1, read on the forward strand.
TAGGTCCCCAGGAGAAGATTTAGGCAACTGCAGCTAGTATGTTAGCCTAGCTGCACAGAATTTAAAGGAATGTTAAATGCACCTCCAAATAACACTGACTGGAATTGTTTCCAGTAGGAAATGTCAGGAAATGGTGCATGTGGAAAATGAAATTGGATTGTTAGCTAATGGTTGGAACAGTTGACTGGACCAAAACAAATACTGTTTCTGTTCCCTCCTGTCTCAGTGGTTTCAAGTCCCTGTTTTCTGTTTATCAGAGGCATGTCCTCACCACAGAGCTGAAAAGACTGTATGTAAAAGCACTTACATGTTTATTTTACAGCTGAAAATGGAGTGTGAGGAATAGTGCAGGAGTTTTTTTCTGCACAGAAAGCACGTTTTGAGTGCCATGGTGGGTTGACATCATCTGCCTGGACTGGTGTAAAGCATCTGATGCTGTCCTGTGCAACATCCTTGTCTCTAAACTGGAGGGATGTGAATTTGACAGATGAACCACTCAGGGGATAAGGAATTGGCTGGATGGTACTCAAAGTTGTTGATCAGCAGCTTGACTGAGTGGAGACCAGGAAGAGCAGCAGGTGCTGAGACTGTCATATATTGGTGGCATGGACAGTGGGGTCGAGGGCACCCTCAGCAGGTTTCCTGATAACACTGAGCTGTGTGGTGCATTTGACAGGATGGAGGGAAGGGATGTCATCCAGAAGGACCTGGACAGGCTTAAGAAGTGGGCCTGTGTGAATTTCAGGAAGTTCAGCAGGGGCAAGGTCCTGCATCTGAGTTGGGGCAATCCCAAGCACAAATGCAGGCTGGGCAGAGAATGAACTGGACGAAGCCCAGAGGAGAAGGATTTGGGGGTGTTGGTTTACCAGAAGCTCAACATGACCCAGGAACATGCACAGGCAGCGCAGAAAGGCAGCTGTGTCCTGGGCTGCATCCAAAGCAGTGTGGGCAGCAGGAAAAGGGAGGTGATTCTTGGTCTCTGCTCTGCTCTGCTCTGGTGAGACCTCATCTGCAGTGCTGCATCCAGCCCTGGGGTCCCCAACATAAGAAGGACTTGGATCTGTTCGAGCAGCTACGGAGACTATGAAGATGGTCAGAGGCTGGAATGCCTCTGCTGTGACGACAGGCTGTGGGAGTTGGGGCTCTTCAGCCCAGAGAAGAGAAGGCTTCGGGAAGACCTTGGTGCACCTTCCGTTACCTAAAGGGAGACTACAAGAAAGCTGGAGAGGCTCTACAAAGGCCTATAGTGATAGAACAAGGGGGAGGGAGTGACTTTAAGCTGAAGAAGGAAAGATTCAGATTAGATATTAGGAAGAAATTCTTTACTGAGAGAATGGTGGGACACTGGCACAGGTTGCCCAGAGAAGCTGTGAATGACCCATCCCTGGATGTGTTCAAGGCCAGGCTGGATGGAGCCCCTGAGCAACCTGGTCTAGTGGAAGGTTCCCTGCCTGCAGCACAGAGATTGGAATTAGATGTCTTTAAGGTTCCTTCCAAACCAAACCATTGTATGATTCCTAACTATACAATGACACATTATTTTTACATAACTTTTCTAATATATAAATTTATTTGTCTGTAAAGAACCACTTGAGCATGGCATATTATCTCCTGTATAAAACAGGAATCCAGCCAGGAACAGCATACTTGTTCATGTGTTCTGACCATGGGCTGCTAGAACCTCCAGCATAGGCTGTCTGTCTTCCTTTAGGGCACATCCAGTGTGGGGTTCCCTGTGGGCTGCAGATGGATACCTGTTCCACTGTGGACCTCTATGGCTGCAGGGGCACCACCTCCTTCCCAGTCATTCTTCTCCATGGGCTACAGCAGAATCTGTATGCCTAATGCATCTCCCCCCCTCCTTACTTAAGGACTTCGATGTCTGTTTTACCCTTTCTTAAATATGTTATAGGAGAGGCACTATCAGTGTTGGCTGACGGGCTCAGTTTTGGGCAGCAGGAGGTGGTTCTTGGGGCTAGGTGGAACTGGCTCTGTCCAACACAAGGGCAGCTTCTCATGTCTTCTTACAGATGCATCCCCCTGCAGCTCACCCACTATCAAAATCCTGCTATGTAAACCCAATGCAAGCACCTATCTGGCAAGGAAAGCTTGTGGCTCTTCTTCATTCTTAGGAATGTTTCTTCAGGTCTCAGTAAACTGAAACGGAGAGGTGGGTCTCTCTTAGAATGGGAACTGCTGTAATTTTTCTGGTGGAGTACATAAACTACTATATAGTAATGCTTTTGGAGCATTATAAAAGATATTTACAATGTTCTTGAAGACAGAAGGAACTTAATATGTTCACAGTTGCTACTTGCATAGATTATGGCTCTTCATCACTCAGTCTGAGGGCTGTGCTTGGCTTGTAGGCAGAATCCAGTGCCTGGCTAAAAGCAACAGATAAAGGCTGATTTTCATCTTCTGGGAGATTCTTGATGATGTTACCGTATTGTGAAATCTAGAGCTTGATGTTTGTTTGATGCAGGATTGTAGCAGGTGACTCAGTTTTTGTAATACTGTATGATCTGGTCTTTGTAATGTATCTTTTTCCTTTGTTACCTGTTTTTAGCCAGTTTCTTGCCTCTTCTGTTGTACATCAGTGTAGTTGCTTGCTACATGTTACTGAGCAGAGCTGTGTTACAGAAGGTGGTGATAAACTTAGTAAGGCTGTTGAAGTTTGTATTGAGTGAAGAGAGCAGAAGGCTTTTCTCAGTTTCTTGTTGTGTACCTGGACCTTCTAAATTCCAGTAATTGTTGGAAACCTTTATATCCCTTTGTATCTTCTGTGATTATTGCTTGATGTGTTTATATGTGTTTTTTTTTGTTGGGGTTTGGGTTGTTCGGGGTTTTTTTTTGTTATTGTGCAAAAGTATTATCACTCTAACTGTAACATTCTTTGGGATAGAGCTGCTCAACAAATTTGTGTAAATTTAGTCTGTCTCAGTAATGAGCTGACAGCTGCCACTCAGCATCTCACAGAATGTGTGGTAGAACATGTTAATGTGGTAGAACAATGTTAATTTTTTTATAATTGATGGTATGACAAAGCAGACATTTTAAATTCGAGAGAATATGTATCTTTTGCAGTGTAAGGTATAGCAATAAACAGGTCAAGTATGGTTTTCTCACAGCGCTCTCTTCAGCAGATTCTGTGTCTTGGCATTCTTTCTCTCTTTTTCTGCCTTTTGGCTCTCCTGTCTCTTCCTGATCATCTTTCAGACCTGAAGAAATGCTGTTCTTGAGTGTGGGCTCTTGTTACTGGTTCTAAAATCTCATGTTTAATTTTGAAGTATTATCGTATTATCAAGTTTCCTTGAATCATCTGTGGAAAGGTGTTACTCATCTGTAGAGAACATTTTGGATTGCAGTTGGTGCTGTCAGCTCTCAGACTCCACTGGTTCTTTCTTCTGTCTCCCCTCTGCTTCCTCCCCCTTGTCCTGTCACCCTGCTTTCTGCTTCACCAGCAACCCAACAAACTGGCTCTCTTTGGTCGTTTGTTACACTGTAAATCATGGTGCAGAATAGGAATTTCAAAACAGCTGAAATGCCTCAGCACGAGGTGAGGCAAACATTTTTGCTGTTAAGTGTACTGTTAATGAAAATGTTAGGCTGTAGTGGTTCTAGCAGGAAGGTATTGAAAACTTTTTCAACTTACTTGAGACTACCAGAAAAATTGCTATTAACGTTATTTGGGGCTTAACTTCCTAATTTAAATTAGAGGAAGCGGGTAAGGGAAGCAGTTGGAATGTACCTTCAGAGGTAAAAACTGGAACTTTAAAAGGAGCAACATGGAAGTAGAGTGCAGGGGAGTGGTCTGTTCTCTTACTGTTATGTATATAATAATAAATAATAATGGCCAGTCTCTTCGCGAACGAAGAACCGGGGAAGGTTTTTACACCTTCCAGCCTGCGCATTGGATTTTTTAGGTGAGACACAGTGTGCGTGGAACTGAGCCCACCCTTTAATCCTGAGGTTCATCTGCCGGGGCCAAGCACGCTTGGACGGTGGCAGTGAGGTCCTCAGGACGTAGATGGATTGCCTTACAGGGCTAACGAGCTCCATCTGCCCAGGGAGGGGCCCTGACCAGGACTCGAACCTGGGTCTCAGCGTTCACAGTGCTGTGATTTAACCACTTCACCACCAGGGGCTCCCTGTTATGTTATGTATATATATATGTGCAGAATCATGTTACAGATGAGCAACACTTTTGATTACTGTACTGTTACCCATTTGTTAACTTCCACAATTTAAATGTCACTAAGTGCTTTGTAGTTGTTGTGATATAATGGCATTTTGAAGAGTTTTCCTTAGTGGTTGGCTGTGTTTTATAGCTATTTAATGCATGATGGTTGGATTTTTTTTCCCTTGAAATAGCAGATTAAAAGCATTTTTACTCCAGTTTTGTTCCCTTTAGTTTCCATTAGTGTGCAGTAGAGACAATGTATATTTGTTCCTCTGATAGCTGTGCAGACATGGAAGAAAATCTGGTGAAATGCGTCTCTCTGTACAGGAGCTATGTGTATTTTTCTTAGTATTCAAAACATGGCTGTTAAAACTTGGAGCCCTTTTTTCACAACTATTCAGACCATGCTGCTGTGTTGAGCTGATTTGTTGCTGACAGTTACTGGAATGCTAATCTTTATGGTCTAGGTAAACATGGGAAACACGAGGGCTGGATTCCTGAGCTGTGGAAAGATGTGGAATGGGGACAGAAAAACTGTGGGTGTATCTGTTAACGTTTAGCAAGGTCTATGTTTTGGCTTATTTTCTCAGAATATACTTGTGGAATTCCTTTACAATATTCTTGTAGAAATGGAGAAATGTTCTGTTAGAAGTAAAGTCTGTAGTGCAGCACTGAAGTGTGCTTATAAGATGTACTGTGTTGTGAACAGGCCATGCATTTAAAAGAAAATCCTTTTAAGGAGCAGCACTGCATTTCTCAAAATTATTGAAGATTTTTAAATCTGTGAGCTGTAAAAAAGAAGCCTCATGTAAGGTTTGAAGAGAACGTAGTCTAGTTAATTTTACCTGGAGAGGTCATTGCCCAGTAGGAGATTGCTGCCTGGATGTTTTTGCTGCTATCTCTTTGAAAGTGGGTCAGTGTAAATTCCAGCACAAAGCTTTGGGTTTTGTCTTGCTTACATTGCAGTCTTTCGACAATGTTATCTTCTGACCTTCACTGTCTGAGGCTTGTACTCATGCACCAAGTATGAGAAGATCTAATGTAATGTGTCTCTGCCCTGTATTGCCACTGCTGCTCACTTAAAACAGAAAAATGTTGCTGGGAAGACTCTTCCCTGCTCCAGGGGCAGCAAGATGGAATTCTGCATAGGACATCATGTACTAGAAGCTTCCCCCATCAGCATTGGCAGTACTTCTGAAGCAGGAAGCAGCTCCATCTTCTTCGTCTGCCATTTATTATTTCTCCTAGGTGTACAACCTGAAACCCATATGTTTATTCAAGTACAGTCTTACTGCATTTTTTTATGTCAGACAACTAGATGTTTTTTGGGAGACTTGTGGAAGTTGTTCATTGTAGTTGCAGTCACTTTCTTGCTCTAGTATTTCTCCTGTCTATTTTCTTGGTTTCTTTTTACTGTAGCATTTGGAGGGAAAGAATTTTAATTCCTACCTCTGAAAGCTTTAATTCTAAAAAATAGGTAATTTCTTAAAAATACCCTGACACAAATTTGTGCTAATGACAGTAGCTTGTAGCATCTGCTGTCAGGAAGATAAGCTGGTCACCATCAGCAGTCAGAATGCCAGTTTATATGCAATTCAGTGAGTTCAGGTGGTAGCTCACAAGCCTGAAAATTGTCTGTATCTTTTCTTCATCCTTTGTCTTGAGTGTTATTTTCACACACTGTATGAAGAGTTGGGAGCCTAATGAGAGTAGCATAGAGTGGCAATCTAGTTATTCATCCGCCTTCAGTTGGCTGAACAATGTTAATCTTGCAGAAAATACTTTGCTTGGAATGAAAAGATTATGTGGCTGTTCAAAATCTCTTTTCCATAGGTGAAGCTCCTCTTGACACAAGTGCATTTGCCACCAGTAATGCCAACAGTCTCCAGATTGATGAATGAAGAAGGTAGCAGGACACTGAGTTTCAGATAGGTTTGTTAAGGAATTAAGCTTGTCAAGTTATAGCTTTGTGTCATTTGTAGACAAATATGTTGTGCTTTCCCTTCAATCTGTATGTTTTCTACTTGCTTTGAGAAGTAATTCTTTTGGGTCAAACAGACTTGGATAGTACCAGAGATCCTCATGAAATAACTAACTATTAATTGCACACAAACCTCACAACTTCTGCTGCCCTCACAAAGTGCACTACAGGAAGAGGTAGGGAAAGAGAGGTTTAAAAGCTCTTTTTAAGACCTCCTACTTGTCTGCATCAGGTCATTGTTCTTCCTTCTTTATGGCAAAACTTCAGGTTTTAAAAAGCGATTAAGGAACTTGTTTCTGTATAGAGAATTTGGGTTAGGGGATAAGGAAACTGATAAAAGAGGAACTATTAAACTTCATTTTCAGGCTTTACAGGAGTTTTTTGGGGGGTCTTTTTGGTTTTAATTCCTTCCAAAATTCTGTGGTTGCCAGTACATGTTGGCAATAACTTCTGCCTTTTTGAAGCTTCCTAGAAATAGGATTCGGAATGCTCACTTTCTTCACCCTGTCATAAACAGGATTGATTTACCTTAACATCCAATTTTTAACTCTCACAGGAGCCAGATGAATTAGGTGTTTGAAATTTCATTTTGTTCTTACTGCTCGAAGGGCAAATAACTGCAGTTTCACATTCTAAGGGAAAGCGATTTTTTTGTTAGCAGAATTGAGGGAGAGTAGATACAAAGCAAAAAGGTTTAAGAAATAAATCTTTTTAATCCTCTGTTGTCAGTCCAGGATTGTGGTGTCCAGACCTCAGTTTCAACTTTGAATCTTGGACATCTGTATTGTTGACCCACGCTTAACCTCTGAATTAGGACAGATTCTTTCTGGGTGACTTTTGCTTTGTTTACCATCTGCCTTCCCAGGAAGCTGAGTGGTTGATCCCTACTGGGAATTTACTGTTGCTTCACTTAGTTTATAGGACAGCCAAAGTCATTTTGACCGATATTTAAAGACAAATTCAGTTCTGCTGAGACATCATTGTTGAATGGCACTTGCGTAATGATCTGACTAATAAACAACTTAACCTAAACCCATTGGATCAGATGAGCTTCTAAACAAGTGACTGCTTGTTAATTCTCTAAGTAGTAGTGATGCATTTTAACTAATGTTATAAAGCCATGTACAACTTAAAGCAACAGTTACCTACTTAAAACAATGGATGCCTGAGCTCTGGGTCTCTGTTTTTGTGTACAAGTTATTTTGCCAGTGTTTTTTTTTAACGTGACGGGTTAAAAGGGTACAATATGTGTTCGCTTCACTGATACATTAGTGGTTAAAAGTACTTTTGGCAGAAGGCAGTGCTAGTGTTCATCTCTGTAATTATTAATTTTTCACTGTGAAAACAAGGCAGTGCTTTGTTGGAAATAAGAAAATATCAAGCTGTCATATACATTCTGCTTTCACAGAGAAGATTCACTCAGGCTTTGAAAGATTAGATTTCTATCTAGGAATAGTCCTAATTGTGGCTTTATAGTTTTTGTTAGCACTTTTGTGTGTTTGCCATTTGTTCTCAAAATTTTTGTGGAAAAACTAGATGATGACAGGGATAGTGAGTTAAATGTTGCAAATATTGGAAAATATTTTTGTTTGTTTATTTTTCACGTAAAATATACCCTGCACCTTACCCTTCTTAAGAAAAAAAAATCCATTTGCCATTTTTTCTGTTAATATTGTCTGTTTTTAAAATTTCTGCATCGGTAGTTTGATACCAATTTTGAAATTATTCCCCTGCTCTAAATACACCCGTAAAAGTTTAGACTGTGTGTACTGTGCACTGTTGTAATTCTGATGTTTTGCTCAAAGATATGCAAATGTCCAAACACTTTTTCTAAACAAGAAGGGTTTATTTTATGTCTGTTTATCAAGTGTGCCTTTTCTTTTGTTTGTTTGTATGTTTCTTGTAGGTTAAAAAGTTATATCATCTCAGGGAAGCCACAACTCAAACCAACCATGAGCAGATGATACCAGTTAAACAGTGCCTGGTAGACAACGTGATCACAACGCACAAACAGCATTGAGGAGCAGGGACATTGTTGTTCCCAGAGCAGCGGGAAACATGCCCAGTATCTCGGCCACCAGAGGGGCTGCAGTTTCCACGTAGATCTCCATAGATCTTGTAACCATGTCAGTTAATGCAACAGAGAATGATCCCCCTAGATTCTTCGTGGGTGGAGAAGATGGAGAAGGATTATTGGATTCAGCCAGATCGTCAGATTATGAACACTTCTATGACCATGGGGAAGAGGAGGAGGAAGAGTATGACTCTGTATGTATTGTAGGGATACCTGTATACTATTCTGTGTGTTCTCTAGCATTATTTTTCATTGAAATGGCAAAGGCTCACATAAGTTTAATACTGAAATGGTGTTGTAAATGGAGAAATTGTCCATATTCAGATAAGGATCTGTCAGTAATGTTTAAAAATACAGCTCACTTGAAAATTAAGTATACCTTGAACTTTAAAGTAGATGTGCTTGATTTTAATACAGAGTTTCAGGGCAACTGAGGTTGATGTGCCTGCCTTGCAGACTTAATTTGTATTCTGGGAACGAACTTGATGGCATAAGCCCTTATGTTATTTATTTGGATAGTTGGTAGCAAAAAATTATTGAGAATTTTTCTTCTGTGTGTTGTCAACTGCTTCACAATTAGTTTTGATATTGTAGTTTGTTCTTCCCCCTTTTGGTGTATAGGAAGTGCATATTAAGTTAATCTGAAGCTATACCTTAGTTTATTGTCCTCACAGAGTGTTCTGAATTGCATTTTAGCACTGTGCTTACCAATTTTTTGGTTTATTTAAGACAAACTCTTAATTTTATTATGTGTGAGTTGTCATGGCATTTTTTTAATTGTGTTTCATTTTTTCTTTTAGTCATTTCACTTTAGTGACTAGTCAGAATAAATTTTTACTGATTGTAAACATGCCTGAAAAATATAAATTCAAGACAATATTGCTAAACCTCTTCCTATGGTTAAAATAAACTTGGAAAGGTAGAGTAGCAGTGCAAAATTAGCAGCTCAGACAGCTCAGTTCAATCAGTTTGTTTTAGCAAGGGAAGGTAGTTGGCTGTGTTTCAAAAAAGCAGTAAGTTCAATTAAAGGATTGTTCTGTGGTTTTTTTGTTTGCTTGCTTTAAACAGGGGTAGTTTGGCTGTTGCCTTTAGAAATACCCCTGGGGGAATGAAATTATTGAAGGTTTAACATGAAGGTAAATATTGAGTATATTAAAAGAAAGGTGGATCTGTCTATGCACTAAAGAGTTCAGAAATCTAGAATAGTATTTTCTGGTTCACTAGTTTTCCTGTTCATAATTCACTTGTAATATTAGGTGATGAGAAGCCTTGTGACTATTCAGTAGACACAGAAAAATTACATAGTTAAAAAATTAATTGCTACTTAATTTTATGGTAATCCATAAGTATGATGCTGTTTTCAATTTGACATTTCTGAGTTAGGTTTTGACCTTTTTTTTTTTATACAGTACTCACAAAAAAGTAGTTGATAGCTATTAAACAATTTCATTTTTGAAGCACTTTTCATAAGGATGCAGTGTGATATGCTGTTATGCTGCATTTTGTTATCTGCTAGCAATGTAGTTGATTAAGTACTAAACTAAAGGTTAGTATTACGTGAATTTTAATGGAAAATATCTGCTCTGGCATTGTGCTGCTAAAAACCTGTTTATTGTAAGAAAACATAATAATTATTTTCCTTGCCCCCTCACCTCCTTTTCAGCCACCAGAAAGACAGATTGCAGTTGGGATTTGTTCAATGGCTAAGAAATCAAAGTCCAAACCAATGAAAGAAATTCTTGAGCGCCTCTCCATGTTTAAGTATATAACTGTGGTGATATTTGAAGAGGATGTTATCTTGAATGAGCCGGTAGAAAACTGGCCTTTGTGTGACTGTCTCATTTCTTTTCACTCTAAAGGTAAATCTTCTAATGGTACCATAAATACTTTTGACATCTAAACTATTTAAGCCATTTAAGGGTCCTTTTATGTTTTTTTTTTTATCATATAGTTTTATTGTATTCCTAGCAAGTGATGAATTTGTCTTGTTAATATAATACAACTGAATTTTAAAATACAAACTTATGAAATTATTCTGTTTTCATTGCTTGAGAAAGTTCTATCTGACATGGTATTGAAATAGCTGTTCCATTGGCAAATACTTGTGGAGCCAGTGGAAATGGTGACCTAACACTTGGTCCAATGATTGTGAAGGTGTTCTGCTTTCTCACTGGGAGTTCTGGGTCTCTGAGTTTCTGTATCTCTGCTTATATCTGAGTTTTATTGTGAGGCCAGGCAATGAAGATGGGTAGGCTGAAATTAAAAATCATATTTTCAAACAAAGCCCTAGTTCTTCCTCATGGAAGCAGAGGGCACGTGGAGTGAGGAGGAAATTGAAGGCAGGAACGCTATTTTTGGCAGACTGTACTGAAACCAGACTGTAGTTTCATGATTGTCTTAAACTGATATTATGTATGTCTATACTTAAGGAATCATCCGTGTACTTTAATCACCAGTTGTTGTTTTTTAAAGCTTGAATACTAAAGTTCCAAACTATTTACTGGTATTGTCGTGTAATTTTAATTTATTTACCTTAATAAATATTTTAGGATTTCCACTGGACAAAGCAGTTGCCTATGCAAAACTCAGGAATCCATTCATAATCAATGACTTGAATATGCAGTATCACATACAAGACAGGTAAGTAACACTGATTGCCTGTAAAAGCGAGCTATTTTTGCAAAGACTGGAAGGATTTGTTGTTATTGCATGACAACAGTTCCAATATGTTGTCCCTTCCCGTGGAGAAAGGGTTGGACCAAGATTTTTGACATCCCTTCCGATTCAAACCATCCTGTGATTCTATAACTGTACAGTAGTCTAAATAAAATTACAGTGAATTTTATGCATAGTTTTCTGGGTTGTGTCTTTAGGTGTGTTTTTTTTTTCTTTTGCTGCTTTTATATTGATATGTCTAAAGATTTACCAAGTTAGAAGTTTGGTTATACATTTTTGTAAAGCTTAGCAAATAAAAAAGTTTAAACTCTGAAACTATATATGGCATAGGTATGTACGTATATAGCTGTACAAGCTCCTGTAATTGATGAATTCATGTGACTTGGTAATGGTATTTTTTTCTGAAAAGAGGATACTTGACAGAACCTGTTGGTACTCAAAGATCCTGTTGTTATTGAGAGTGAATTTTCTTTTGGAGCTGCAGTCATGCATAGCAAATATTAATAAAACAGTAGAGAGCTGAATACATAAACACTGGAGCCTCCTGAACAGTGAGCAGACTTGCTCTTTTGGATGCCTTCAGCTGCTGTTCTGTATAAACTTTCTCAACTGTTCATGTTAACAATCTCCTTTAACAAGAGAACTGTTCTATCCAAATTGTTGTTGCACTGCCAGAGAGGATAGGAAAGTACTGGCTTTGCAAACTGCATTGTTATTGATGTTGAAGAGATCACTGCAATGGTACAGCTGTGTTGGTGACCTTAAAGCATTATATTAGTAAGTAGAGTATTATATGTGTAATCTTACCCTGTGTGATTTAAAAAATGTTGTGTTTGTTTTTCTACTCCTTTACTTGTGGACTGTAAAATGCAAATATTAACAGGATTTGCTGGCTTACTGTGCAACATTTGTTCTTTTCTTTAGAAGAGAAGTCTATGGTATTCTTAAAGCTGAAGGCATTTTACTTCCTCGCTATGCAGTTCTGAACCGTGATCCAAACAATCCCCAAGGTAAAAAACAGCAATGGCTAAACTATGAGCATCTCTTTGTTTCCACTGGAGAACAGTACATACATAGTGGAAAGCTAAATTTCATTGGCTAGGCAATTGATTTATGCAGAGTTTTATTGAATACTTTCCCTTCTAAGTATAAGCAGCCATTTAAGCGAAATCTATTGCAGACATATCTGCAGGTGATATACTCTGAATATAAATTTGAATTAATTTTTTGTATACCTGAAAACAAACTTCACTTTTTCTACTAAAATGAAAAATTACATCAACAAGAGATTGCAATGATAGGTCAAGACAAGGGGATTTTACATTAAAATGTCTGTGTAATCAGAGAAGAGGACACTTTTGTGCTACAAAAATCAAATAAAAAGCTTCTGCATGCCGTTAATCAGGATTGAAGAAATTACTGATCCCTGATACGGGAGGACCTGATCTTCTATGTGGGGTGCATGAATCACACAGTATGAGACAGTTCTCAGGCTGTGGAAAATACTGTGGCATCTGGCACTACACGATGTGCACCGCCCACCTGCTAGTTCCCTGATAGTTCAGAGAAAGGCACTGAAGATAAAGATGAACAGTGCTTCCCACTCTCCAAAATACTTCCAAAATACACCACCCATCCAAGGTTAGGCATCTGCAGAAGACTTATTTCCTGTCTGACACTGAAGGAATCAGCAGAGATTTGGGAACATAGTATTAAAATAACGTAACCTAGACCTGGTACAGCAGACCTGATCATCAGGTCTTTGTGCAGTCAGTGACAAATCAGAAAAACGAAAATGCAATACAATGTTTTTATTTCAACCTGCAAAATTAATGCAGATCTCTTAAAAATTTCGTTCCATTAGCACACTCTTACGTTTCTGTTCTTTGCGCTATTTCTTCAGAATGCAACTTGATTGAAGGAGAAGATCATGTGGAAGTGAATGGAGAAATTTTCCAAAAGCCCTTTGTAGAAAAGCCAGTTAGTGCTGAGGACCACAATGTTTACATTTATTATCCAACATCTGCTGGGGGTGGAAGCCAGAGGCTCTTTCGAAAGGTGAGGGTATGGTTCTAAAGCTGTCAAAAAGCTGTAGATGTCTAACAGGATTACAGAGTAATTATCATGTCCTGCTTGCTTAGGAATAATGGCAAATCAGAGAAATAATTTCAGGAGAACATGTAGATTGAATGAAGACTCTTGCTTCTCGCAGTAGATTGTCAGCCACTGCAGATTCTTCAAGATAAAAGAATCATACACTGTGAATGCACTTTTAGAATCCTATGAAAAGAATTTGGGAAACAATGAAAACCTTGCTTTGTTTGGTACAGAAAGTGTTTCCTCAGGACAGTTGTTTTATTTTAAGGAGTTATGAAGTTTCTCAAGCAGTAGCCTGTGAGTTTTTTTAATGGAAAAATATGTCTTTCAGATTGGCAGCAGAAGCAGTGTTTATTCGCCTGAAAGCAGTGTGAGAAAAACAGGCTCCTATATTTATGAGGAATTCATGCCTACAGATGGCACTGACGTGAAGGTATGACAACTGCTCGTTCTTGTTTATATTTAGAACAATCAAGTGATCAAAGAGCTTGTCACTTTTAAAGATGGTGTATCTGTGTCAAGGATTAATTTCAATTGTTTTAATAGAGTCTATTAGTGAAGAATGTAATTCTGATTCCAGCTAAACAGAGAACTGAGTTCTGGCTAAACATAGTACTTGCAACACAGAACAGCTGGAGGCTTGTTACCCGACATATTGTCTTTTTTTTTTCCATTGTATTAGTGCCAGAGCAGCATCTACTTTCCAATGCTAACAGATGCTCCCTGGATATTTCATCTGAACAGTTAAGGTTACAAAGAAATCTGTAACTGAAATAGATTTTACCTACTATCTTAGTATGCTAATTAATAAGCGTTACTTGCTAAAATTTTATTAAATTGAAGAAAATAACTTTCATTAACCTTATCTGTAATAATTCTCACTCTTCTGTTCATTTTTTTCTTAACAGATGTAAAGATTAGGTATCATAAAATAATGCTAAAACAGAGCAGTAACAAAGTAGGTGTTAAGCCAGCCATGTATGAAGATTACTTCCTTGTACTCATTCTGGTTATTTTGAGCCTATCTCAAAATGTGAAAAAAATGCTTTACAGTATGTATAACAGATATAGACAAAAAGCGTGGGTGTTGAGAGTGTGAGATCTAATCCAATCTTAGGCAAAAGAACCATTTTATCTATTGCAATCAACTTCTTGGTGTCACTCCATGAATGCTCTTTTTATCTTATCAGAAAAATACTGATCTTTAAGTCATTCTATTCTAATGTGGTATATTCTTCTTATTTTGTGCAACATTTTGCAGTAGGTTAATTTGAGTTTACAGATGTTTGTGTAAGAGCTTTACCAACTTTTCAAAACATTTCTTGTGGCATGAAGAGATGCAAATGAGGGGTGGCATCTATTTGACTACTTGTAGTGTAGTCATCACGCAGCAGCTGTGGGCTTTTAACACTGCAAAAAAAGTTAGAGATTTTCTTAACAAGACTATGAGCTTTATTTTCATCAGCTTCTCTTAACTCACCTTCTTGCCCAAATTCACTAAATTGGTATTTGCAATTATCTGGTTTAGCTAAATACTTTTTTATCAATGCTTGGAGTTTTGTTTTTAATTAAAGACACTGTAACCCATTTTTGACAGCTGCTGACAAGTCTCTACTAGCATATGCCCCAGTCCTTTCATTAAGCATCAAAGCTGCAGTGGGGAGATAGCCCAGTTGTTCTCTCAAGTTCCTGCCTTGTCATGCTGAAACTGGGCAGATCTTTTCTTTGTTTAGTCCTGTCTAAAATGTAAAAATATTTTTTTAATGAGGAGAATCACTTAGTCCTGCAGCCAGATTTCCATAAAGAAATTGAAGTAATTCTCAAATTAACCTGTTTTCCAAGTTCTGCAGTTGTTTTGGGGAGGAAAACCATTATTCTTTACCTCTGTGCCACTATAATTGAGAAATTAATTTTAGTTCATCAAGTTTTATAATGACCGTTCTTCTTGTGTTATTGTAGGCTGTCAAATTGGTGTTCTCTGAAGGCAGAGAATGCCATTGAGGAGGAAACTTTGGTGTGACCTTTTCTGTGATGAAAGCAGCTAGTATCTTTTGATGTCGTTACCACATCTGAGATAAATTTAGCAAAATGTGTTCATGTGCAGAACATAATTTAATCACACTGAACCAGGAGCTCCTGTTTTTCAATTCAGGTATATACAGTGGGTCCAGACTATGCTCATGCTGAGGCCCGGAAGTCTCCAGCTCTGGATGGCAAGGTAGAACGAGATAGTGAAGGAAAAGAAGTGAGGTATCCAGTCATTCTGAATGCAAGAGAGAAGTTAATTGCTTGGAAAGTATGCCTTGCCTTTAAGGTAAGCTGATTACTTTGCTATCTGATCAAACATTTAGTGTTAATTAATTGTTACATGAAACTTCTGTAGGGTTTTAGAGCAAGAGCCAGCAGTGGTAATAGCTGCAGAACTCCTGGGAAAGTGTAAAGTTAAACTTAAAAATCTCTTTTTAATCTAGAAAAATTCTTCCTTTAATGTATTAAAAAGTTCTGGAGGAGTTGCTTATGTTGCATTGGGTTCCTGAATTCATATGCTGCTGCTGTGCTTTGCTAGCTCACATTGTATCTATTCTATGCATAATATTTTCACACCTTTTGGTAATGGTTTTTAAGTTAGCAAAACACAGTTTCAGTAAAGTTTTTGTAACTTTTGTTACCCACTATTTACAGTCAGTACAAATTAGATCTTAATTTGGTATTGATATGACTAGGTCCTTATTTGAAGTGTTTATTAGTTTCCATTTTTGTATGGTTTTAAGATTCCTTTGTTCAAAACTTAGGTCTTTTACCCTCCTTTAACCTGTTCTATTAAAAGGCTTTCATTCTGTCTCCTTGCCTGTGTGTAACTGTGATGGCATTTTGGAGCCTATAGGATTTGAATCCCTATCATCAAAGTAGACTTTGAGGTCTCAAGAAGTAATCTGTTGAAATAGCTTCTAGTATCCTGTATTAATAATGTCAGTAGTATGTCAGTGTCAAAACTATTCTGTCAGTTTTTGATAAAAATGGTTTTTTATTCAATATATTTGTGATTTCTTGCCTGCCACCCTTATAAACTGTGTAGGGGGAAAGCCACTGTCAGAAAGCAGAATCTGTAGGCCCCTTATTGCTTATCCTGTAAATCTTGAAGGTTAAGTTTGTGCATACATGAACTTGACATTCAACACTGATACTGCTGAAGGGTATGGTCAATTTGGGGATAAAAAGTGGGAAGATGTTTGCGTGACATGGGTGAACCTCACATGGAACTTGACAAAAGGTATTAAGTATAAAATGTAAAGTTTGTTTAGAATATACAGTTATAAGGAAGGTGATAAATTATTTGAACTCTTATTGTTAAAAACAGCAAACAGTTTGTGGCTTTGATTTGCTGCGTGCTAATGGACAGTCCTATGTCTGTGATGTGAATGGCTTCAGTTTTGTGAAAAACTCCATGAAGTACTATGATGATTGTGCTAAGATACTGGGGTAAGAGTTTACTGATTTATCTCAGATTTGCTTCTTCACTCGGTTGTATAGTTTATATACTACAGATTTCTTATTCCTAAATTAATTATTTAAAATAAAATATCACATAAAATAAGTAATTACATTAAACAATAAAGTAAATAAATTATTAAAGAGAATCCGAAGTCAGTAAATAAATACTAAAAAGCAAGTGCTGTCCTCAAAGTAGGCTGATTCCATTTTGGCCAGTAAACTGGCTTTACAGTAAGATTGCAGTGATGAGATACAGCATGACTTTTTGCATCATGTAATGGTCTGGAATCTTATTATCAAGGAAGAGCTAAGCTGAAATCCTAGATAACAGCTGTAGTCCTATTGCTTAAAGTCACTTTTTGAGTTAAGAGTTAAAATTCTCAGAGTCATTTTGATTTTTCTCTATTTAAATTGTTGTAGGTGTTGAATTCTCTTTTAAAAGTTACCGAATTGTTTTTTCCTCACAGTTCATTCTTTAAGATGATACACTACAGTGTTAAGCCACAACAGTTTTTTTCACACTTTTTAGCAATAAATTTGCCTTATTCTACTTTAGGATGCACAATTGTTTGCTTCCATGTTACTGCTTCTTATGTAGGTATTAATCTGAAGTATTTTTATGAGACATTTGTGAAATAGAACATTAGCAAGATGTACCAACCTTCTTGAGGTGGAGACTGTGTTGTAATTTTGTGGTTATGACCAAAGACTGTACTTGTATTGCCAGTGTAATCACAGAGACTTTTGAGAAATTACCAGTAAAAGGTACCCGTTACTCTTTGAGAATGGCTTGGTGGTTATCAGGTACTTTTAGCTGGGCAGTGGAGTCAATTGTCTGCATATTTAACAGAACAAGACTCATTCATATCCAAGCAACTCCTTTAAGAACTGGAGTTGAAAAGCTGAAATTGATTACAAATACAGGGCCAGCAGTCTAACATCTGTGTAGCAGCTGTAGTAGCTTTAAATTTTTGTTTAGATAATTTTTATTATAAAATTAAAGAAAAATGTGGATCTAGAGGCTCAGGGTTGCTGGCGCGCTAAAACTACATTAATAAAAATGCACATATATAACCTGTTTGATTTGGAGTTCATGTATGTTTTATAAGCTATGCTTTAAACTTACTTGATTTTTTTTTTAACCTCTTTTTTTAGAAATATCATAATGAGAGAACTTGCTCCCCAGTTTCAGATACCATGGTCAATTCCTTTGGAAGCTGAAGACATCCCTATTGTGCCAACCACCTCTGGAACAATGTAAGAAAACAGTAGCTACACCTGGATTGTGCGAACTCCCGATGTAACTTTTGTGTGAATTTTTTTTTCTCTTTACAAGGTGTGCCCACTTTGGCCTTTGAATGCTTGTTTTGTGTGCTGAAAACAAGGAAGGAATCACAATTGGCTATGCCAGCAGTCAGAGTTTCTCACCCTTAGTCAAGCTGAGTATAGAACAGCAGATTTTCAAGTGTAGCGTCTTCTATGCATAGCTTCCACTGCTAATCATTGTTCCAGCACCAACTTAATATGCGCTTCTAATAAACATCTTCTCTCATTTAATGATCCTCAAAATCGCCGGTTTAAAAACTACTTAAAATAGATATTCTGTAGTTACCTAAGTCTTAAAAATCAGTATTTATATTTTATACTTTACATCATTTTCAGTTAACCTTATATTCTTACATATCCTTCCATCACTTCTGTAGTTATGTCAGATGTCTACAACTTTGTCAGTTGTCTTGATTGTGGTTGGTTTAATATTAAATAAAAGCCCCTCATAGGCAGAATTGTGAAATATGCCTCTCTTGAAATTTTAGGATGGAGCTCAGATGTGTTATAGCTGTAATACGCCACGGGGACCGAACACCAAAGCAAAAAATGAAAATGGAAGTAAAACATCAGAGGTTAGTAGAATCTTGGTAAAAATTATTGCCCATGTTTTAGAGCAGAGGATTCCTGGGGTGTTGAACAGGAATTGCATAATTGCATGTTGGTTTTTTTTTATTTGTTTTCTTTTAAATCTTATTGATATTGCAATTAATTAATAGGGATGCACCTCTCTTCCTAACAGAACTGTCTAATTACTTGCACAGATTTCCTTCAGCACATGGCTTGTGAACAGTCCTGTTTGATCTTAAGGAAAATGTGTTCGTGTCTATAGATTTCTTTATTCAAAATAATGCAACAAAGAATATTTCTGGTTCTCCTTTAGACCATGACTTTTGCGTTTCGCTTTTATCATAACTATTCTTGTATCATCTTACAGTAACACCTTTTTGTTCTTTATTTTTGTCAAAGTATGATGACTCGGAATTTCTGGTAGATACCATGTTTATGTTAGCATATATAAAGTCACTTATGTAGTTGACCTGGAATTTGTTGAAATTTCAGTGAAAAAGAATTAATTATTTTGTGACTAGAGTCTTTCATTCAGAACATGCTGAAGAAGTGTAGGACTGTTCCTTTGGTATTTTTGGTCCCTAATTCTGTTCAGATCATTCTTGAAGATTATGAATTGACATTAGCTGCATATTCAAATATGTAGAATATCCTTTTTTTTTTTTTTTTTTTTTAATGCTTAGCAAGTTAGTAAGAGAACATTTTTGGTGCTCTTATTTCTTGACTTTCTGGGGAAATGAGGTTTGAATAAAATCTGGTTTGACCTCTGTAGTGCAGGTTTTAATGTGATTTTAAATTGTATAAAGGTGCTAATTTTAGACTAGTGTAAGAGGCACGTGTTCAAGTACTATTTTAATTTATTAACTGAATTTTTAAATGACTTTTCTTTTTCTTAAAGATTTTTTGATCTCTTTGAAAAGTGTGATGGATATAAATCTGGAAAACTAAAACTGAAGAAACCAAAACAATTACAGGCAAGTTTGTCTTTATTTTCTTGATGTAGTATTTTGTAAGTAGAAATTTATTTAAATAAATCCTATGTTTCCTTTCTTTAGGAAGTGCTTGATATAGCAAGGCAGCTCCTTGTAGAACTTGGGCAAAACAATGATTCTGAAATTGAAGAAAGTAAAGCAAAACTTGAACAGCTAAAGACTGTGTTAGAAATGTAAGTGTGTAATTTTTAGGTTTCATAGCAACGAACTTCTGTCTGTTGTTTTGACCTCAGCAAAGTTCTATCTGGTGTTTTGACCTTTCACCAGTTACTGCTTGGATGTCAATGTTATCAAATATGTAATGGTATAATAATTCAAGCACAAAGGTTATGAAGAGAAAGGATGTCATGTTTGAACCAGGACATCGCTCTTTTTTTCTTCTTCTTTTTAATTGAACTTATTGCTGTATCTAGTGCCTCAGTATACTTTTGACATGAGAAAAGTTGCTCTTTTGGATATCAAATTTTGTCTTCTTACATGTTTTTAAAATGCAAGTATTTTTATGCAGGGCCTGCTTCATGCGTTGTGACATAAGAAGTCTGATAGAACCAATAAGAATTTTCATCATGTGTACTTGTCTGCTTACAGCGAACTTGGAGGATCTCAAATAAATCGTTATGTATTATGCATGAAATATTAAGTAATAAAAAAAAAATAACCCAAACGAACAAATGGAAAACAACAGGAAAGCAATAAGGCTTCAAGATTTGTTGAAGATCTGAAGTCTTAGAATGCTAAATGGTAGTAGATTATTTTAATTTAAAAAATTATCAGGGCACAGACAGCTATTACTGAAAGTTGTGATGATTGTTTGAAATCCTGAGTTGTGTTTGAGAACTTAATGGACTAAAAAACTAGTTACCATCTACACTGTCAGTCCAGATTCTTGATAGCCATTGTAATTTTGGATCTGAATAGATAAATTATTTGTGCAGTCTGCAAGTGCTGCTTGTTGTTGTTCAGGCTTTTTTTTTCCCCGTTTCCAGAGTTGTAAAAAAATAATGGTATATAGTATTTTAAGATATTTCATTATCACAAAGTTGTTATTTCTGTTAATTCTGTTCTTGTTGAATTAATGCTTTTTCTAAGCACTGCTTCGATAAATGGTGGTCAAATGCACAAATCAATGAGCAGCATAGGTTTATTATATCCTGTTACAGGATCTTAGTAGTTTTGGAGGAAAGTATTTTAAAAGTTTCTCTCCCACTTCCCCTCTCACTTTTCCTTGTCCCCAATTCAGGTATGGGCATTTTTCAGGCATCAATCGCAAAGTTCAGTTAACATATCTTCCTCATGGCTGCCCTAAGACTTCCAGTGAAGAGGAAGGTATTGTATCACCTTTGCACCTAATCACTTAATACCATGTGTGTTTTAATACTCATGGACTACTGGTATGACATGTCTTGATGTTAAGAAGAAGAGATATTTTGCTTTGAATGACTGTTTGTATTGTTGGCAGATACTGAGAGTCCTTTAACATGCTGAATTGTATACCTAAAGCTATGTAGTAAATTTGTATTCTAACACTACTCTTTTGTAATAGAAAAGTAGCATGAAAAGAAACTTCAGTGATTTCACCAAGATGAATAAGAAGGACCAAGCTAGGATAAGAAAATCTCACTCAACAATTATTGCTGTCTTCAAAACTTTTATAAGCTGTAGGGTATTTAGCATCCAGTTTGTTTTAGTTTTTCTGTCTTGATTTGCTTTCTGCTTCAGAAATATTTTCATGCTAAAGATTTTTCACTTATATTTTCTTCATAGCTTAACTACTTCAGTTTTCACTGTTTAAAGTGCCCATTTAGTTTACCATTTAGGTCAATATTTTCTTAATGTCAGAATTCTGTTAAAGATGCATAATGTTGAAGAGATCCTTTACTGAAGCCATGCAGAGACCAAATATTGTTTGTTCATTTGGAAAAAAAAAATTACAATTTCCTCCACTGCTAAACTCCTCTATTTGTGTGCAATTAGATAATAGAAGAAATGAGCCATCCCTGCTTCTGGTTCTAAAATGGGGAGGAGAATTGACCCCTGCTGGCAGGGTTCAAGCAGAGGAGCTTGGAAGAGCTTTCAGGTGTATGTATCCGGGTGGACAAGGTAAAAAAAAAAAATTATAATAATATTTTTTTTTTAAGTGATGAGTGTCATAAATCACTTTGGAAGATAATCCAGTTGAAAATGAGAGTTTGAGCAAATGTTTGTTTTGTAGGAGATTATGCTGGATTTCCTGGATGTGGTTTACTTAGATTACACAGCACTTACCGACATGATCTCAAAATCTACGCTTCTGATGAGGGGCGAGTTCAGATGACTGCAGCAGCTTTTGCAAAGGTAGAATGTGAAATAGTACTTTCAGTTTTAAAATTCTGATGTTATCACACCTGTTTTTTCTTTTGAAAGCTGGGGGAGATTTATGGTTTATTAGAAAAATGTATTTTCAAAGAGTAGTTCAGTGTGAAAAAGTATCCAATTAATGGGCTGAGCATTTTAAGTTCTTGAGCAGATGAAGACAGATTTTAATTAAACAGCCATTTCCTAGTCATCTTTGTCCTTCACAACAACTCCCTAGGATTCCATGAACAAGCTGAAGTCTGCTCATTTGAAGTCCAGAGCTCTAATGCAAGTATCTCTCTTGTTCCCTTGTCCAAGGATTTGTTATAACATCAGATTTCAATTACCAAGGATGCCACTGACCTTCACATTCCTGGCACTATAGCAGGTCCAGGGCAATGCCTGTGCTCAATAGTTCATCAGTAACCTGTATCAAAAGAACTGTCCTGGGTCCAGAAATATGGATTGCTTGTCCCCTGCAATATTGCCATGCATGAGGTGTCCAGGGCCAAGGACACCCATGGAAAACAGGACCTGCAATCAGGAGGCTTTCTTCAGTTTTGTTAAGAAAGCTTTATCCATTTCCCCTTTTAATTCAGGTGGTCTGTAGCAAAGCCCCACCCTGTTGTTGCCCTGTGTTTATTTGTCCTCTGATCCTTACAAATAAGTTCTCAACTTGTTTGTCAGTAGTTTGCAAGCAGAAGACTTGCTATTCAAGCCACTCCTTGTTGAAGAGCCCAACTCTGTCTCCCTTCCAAAAGGCCCTGTACCTAGTTATAGGAAAATACCATTCATGTGAACTCTTCTACCACATCTCTGTAATATGACTTAGCTTAGAGCTCTACAAGTCTTCAGACTTGCTATTTCTGCTGTTTGATTCCATACTGCATGTGTTTGTACAGAAATATATAGCCACCTGACCTACTTTTTCCTTGGGTCAGCAGGCTTGAAGAGACACCACCCCATTTCCTTCCTTATTCCAGAGGCTTTCTGTTGCCAGAGTATTCACAAAAGTTTCCAGCCTTCTTCATTTTGGAATTCTCCATTCACCTCCTTTTCGAGGCCTTTGGTTGTCCTACGACTCACAGGACTTTTGTCTCTGCAGAATCTCTGCAAAGACCTGAACAACTGTCACCTCCGAGGAGCAGAGTTGGCACCCAGTCATTTGGGATGCTTCAACTGGTGCTGGGTAGTATGCTCTGATATGTCAGCATCACTGTTGCACCATCTGTACCAATCCTACACAGTGAGGCAGTGTTTTGGGGGTCATTTCTATGCAATTACCTGCTTTGTGTCCCTGTTTATCCAACCCATAGGCAAGTGATACCATCTTGAATTTAAAGTAGTGGTTTGGGTGTTTTTTTTAAGATACTTGTATTCTTACCTTTATCCGTTTTGCTTGAATAATTGTGTTATTTGCTCCAGGGACTTCTGGCCTTAGAGGGAGAGCTGACTCCTATTCTTGTCCAGATGGTAAAGAGTGCTAATATGAATGGTCTGTTGGACAGTGACAGTGATTCTTTAAGCAGCTGTCAGCATCGTGTTAAAGCAAGACTCCATGAAATTCTCCAGAGGGACAGAGAATTTACTGCTGATGACTATGATAAGGTTAGCATATTTTCTTATGAAATGAAATAAATAGCCACGAAAATTCCTGTGTAAAAGTTATAAGCAGTGATTTTATGTATCTATTTTGAAAAATTATTTGCATGCTTGCATATAGCTTGAACTAAAAAGGAAGCTGTACTAATTGTGCTGTAGGTATTTTGTCTTGCAAGTTGAATAATCGGAATAGCTACAAACTTTGAAATAGGAGTAGATAGGGACATCATTCATAAGTATTTTTCATGTTCCATTAAAATATTTTAAGTATTCAAGAAATTAAGTTATATTGTTCACATTTTTTGTAATCTTTACTTTGACAGCATGTGGTATTACAAAATGTTTCTCTGCCTAGTGCAGTTTCAATATTTAATCTGCTACAAGGTTTTTGGTTGTTTTGAGTTTTTTTTTCTTTTTTTTAAACTAAGAATATTAAGCTGCTGAAAACCAGTAGAATACTTTCAAATGAATGAAAGGAAATACCTTATTAACGTGCTAAATTAGTGCACAGTAATACAGTTTATGTTGACTTAGTACAGAACACATGATTGTTCCTGGTTTTAAATGTAAGTAATATTTGTTATTGTGAAGAAACTACTTTCTCTTTCAAGTGCTTTCTTTCTGTCTCATGTAACAGTTAAATACAAGTCCTCAAATGAGGTTTAATCTTAAACTTCTATTTTTGAAAATATAATGAGAGCAAATTAATGAAGAACAGTTTTACTGTGCTGCTTTGTATACTTTCTGGATTCATTTAAACATATAAAGTATTATTCAAACCACTGCCAACAGTGGATTCAGCAGTACTTGGAAAAAGGGAGAGGGTTACGGTTAGGGCTATTGCAAATCTGGTTCTTCCCCCAGTGTTTTGCTAAGAAGGGTACTTTATGGAATAGAAAGTATTTTGTGAGACATGTAGCCTAATGGCAACATTTTTTACAGATTTTTTTCATAAACTTTTGGATACAGAAGTTACTTCAAAGGGAGTTATGGAAGCTTGATAAGTATATACAAAGTTTTAAACATCTTTAAAATTTTCCTGTCTTGGAACAAAAAATGGAGTTTTATAAATTCCTGTCATAGCTCACATTTACTGTATAGAATTAGTTACCCTATGAATTTTCTGTCACCTTTGAATTTCTAGTAAATCTTACTACTGCATTAAGGTATTTTAATGTATTTTCTTTTTGTAATGCCTCAAATGGAGTATATAATTGAGAAATGATTTAAAAAAATAATAGCAAACTGCTTGAATGCTTTTTCTCCAGTACTTGGAATTTTTCACATGTTTCATATCATCTCAGCTCTTTCAAATATATTCTGTTAAGGTAGTTTTGTGTTTTCATCAAATTGTAGCTTACTCCATCTGGAAGCATCTCATTGATAAAATCAATGCAGGTTATTAAAAATCCTGTAAAGACGTGTGACAAGGTCTATTACTTGATCCAGAGCTTGACTTCTCAGATCAGGCAAAGAATGGAAGATCCAAAGTCTGCAGGTACTGAAAAAATTTTGTATTTAGTTTCTCTTTTCTTCATTAAACTCACTTTTAGAAGAACTTTAGTCAACCAGTAGGTTAGGGATTTTCACGTTCTGATATCATATGCATAATTTTAAAGTAAAAAGCTAGAGGAACATGTGGCCATATTGCAGATAAGGGTTCTGTGGTATTCAAATATTCAGGCCTCCAATGCTTGCAGAAATTCTTGTCTTAATAATTTGAAACTCAGCATTCCACAGAAGTAATAGGAAAAGCAAAGGGTACTAAAACTAACTTATATGGGTACATTTTATATATAAGTATCTTTGCTGAAGATCTCTTGCTTGCTGTATGATGTGTAGTAGTGTTGCATAAAGTGATACTTAATATTAGTGGTGGCCAACCAGTGAGCTGGGAGTCACCATAGTGCTTTTTCATTGCTAGCTAAATACTGGAATGCTTGCTTTCAGTGTTCTCTGCAGTGTTGAGCATGCAAATAGTTTCTGTCTGCAGCTGAACAGTACAAGTGTCACCTGTACGAAGTATCAGTGGTTTTTGTCTATTTGGTCTAATCTCCTGTCCCAGGATGGGGATAATTCATCCTTTTTACCTGTCTCTTGCTGTTGATGAGTGCAGCAGAGAGAGAGACAAATGGAATGTGTAGTCTCTTCTAAAACAAAGATATTGTATTACTCCTCTTCCTCCCTCCTAGAATTTTCTTAAAGCTTTTTAGTTGCTTTTTTTTCCTTTTTAAAATATATCTGTGCTGTAGGACACCTCATTCTTGGTGCTGTAGCTCTTTTTAAAGGGCCAGTGATGCATTTCTGAAGCACTGCTTTGTACTATTAATGCTGTCATGCTTTCCACTTTAAAACTAACCATATACGCAGCTGTTTCTTCTTCTTAGAAGTAATGAAGTTAACTTATTCAATCCCCTTTATCCTTCTGTAATTCCGTTGTTACTACCACATAATTCAAATGTCCTTTTGTTACTTGAATGGTCTTGATTACTTAGAAGAGGTATATGTCTATCCAGATATTCAGCTATACCACAGTGAAACTCTAGAACTGATGCTGCGCAGGTGGGCCAAGCTGGAAAAAGACTTCAAAACAAAAAATGGAAGATACGATATTAGCAAAATTCCTGATATTTATGACTGTATAAAATATGATGTACAACACAACGGATCCTTAAAATTAGAAAACACAATGGAGTTATACAGGCTTTCAAAGGCTTTAGCTGACATTGTGATCCCTCAGGTAAGCATTTTCAGTTATTAAATAGAAGAAAATGTAGAATAAGTGCTTTTTCAAATTTTTGTGAAAGTTTTTACTCTGTCTTTTCTATTGAAGTTCCTGTATTTTGCAGTAATAGAAACCTTTAACATTATCTCTTCTATTTAAGTAGCAAGCTGATTGGTTTTTGTAGGAAAAATTAAATTCATAATTCATTAAGCTGAGCTCAAGGTGAATTTTTCTAGCAATTTAAGCTGTGAACATGCCTCCTTCCTTTACAGTTGCACATTAAAATAAAGTGGTTATCTCAGTCACCTTCATAGATTTAAGTGCAGCCTTTGTGAACAACTGTGTATTCTGAAATTGATTTTAATTTCATTTTTCCTGCTCATAGGAATTTCATTTTTGGGTTTATTGCAAATGAGACTGTTAATCCTAAATTATGTAATTTAACTTGTCTTTAGCAATGTAAATTTAAAAAGACCTTCCTGCTTTTTCAAAACGCTAACACTCTCTGATAAGAATGTTGACATCAAGTTCCATAGAATTTCAGACAAGATAGCAGCTGGAGATGGTGTCAGGAAGGAGGAGCGACCCCCTATATGTTTTGCTTAAGAGAAAGAGCTTAATCATACCAGAAGGTGAATCCTCTTTTGTAGTTTAACTAGTGAATGAAAAGCTATTTTTGTACCAAATCAAACAGGGAAAAGGCAAACTGCTTGTTTAGTACATAAGTAATCAAATGTAGTAAAAGTGCTAAACAAAATGGTTTGCAGCTGGGGCAATTTGATTTAATATAGAAGCTTTGAATTAGAAGGCATTTTAATCTTTAACTGAATTTTAAAAGTCAGTTTCTTCTTACACAGGAGTATGGTATTTCTAAAGCTGAGAAATTGGAGATTGCCAAAGGGTACTGCACTCCTCTAGTCAGAAAAATTCGTTCTGACCTTCAGAGAACTCAAGATGATGACACTGTAAATAAGCTTCACCCTCTGTAAGCCAGTTACTTTTTTACTTGGTTTACAATAATTCCCATAATAATTAATGTAGGTATTCTGTAGCTTTCATATTTGAAGTGTATTTTTAGCTCACAGTAATCAGATTTTTTTTTTTTTGACAGCTATTTTTAAAATAGAGACACATCTCATCATGTTCTAATAGCATTTTTCTTTCTTTTAAGTTACTCCAGGGGTGTTATGTCCCCGGAACGCCATGTTCGCACACGGCTCTATTTCACCAGTGAGAGTCACGTCCACTCCCTGTTATCCACTCTTCGTTATGGTGCCTTATGTGATGTGAGTTCAACACTTTCTCTGTTAAAGCTCTGAAAAGGAACCTTAAGGTCTCAGTCTTGCTATGATTGTGTCAACTGAAAGCCTAATTTTTTTAAGTGACTTTGAAATTTATCACATTTTTTAAAATATTTGATTTCCTATTATATATGCAGATAAGTGTTTCAAATTGCATTGGCTGTGTTATGTTAGTCACAAATAGATTTGGAAAGGACAGATACTATTTTTTTTTTCTCTTACGTTGTCTCCAGTAATTCTTCCAGCGCCTTTTCATTCAGGTTATCATTTAGGGTTTTCTTGAATTTACTTCTGGGCTGGCTCGTTATTTTTGACTATTGACATATTGTCAGGACCTCCCTACCTGACTTAAAGAGTCACGCAGCACACGTAGCTCACGTAGCACAAAGTTTCTCCTGTACAGTGAATTGTCTTGCTTTTCTGTTCTGTTGTAGAATACTATAAAGGGGGTGCACCATTCTCTATCTGATTGTCTTTGGTGCCAAGAACTGAAAAAACAAGGTCTTCAGATTCATAAATTACTTAACGGAGTTCTTGGAGAGGCTAAATGCAGCACAACAAATTTTAGCTAACTGCTTGTAAGATAGAACTTGACTACCATAGCAACTTTTGGAATCATTGTATTGACATACTTGCTTCTGATAATGGATGACTAAACTCACTGATCACAAAAGCATTTTCCATCCTAGACCACAGTGAAATGCTACAACAGGTACACTCCAAGTTTTAGTCTGATAAACTTTTAATTTTTCTTTAAGGTGGATTGCTAAATCATTTCTTTCCTAGGGCATGAAGAAAGGTGACTATTCATTTCAGTAGGTTAGGATGTGATGATTTTATTTCCTCTGTATACTAGAAAGCTTCATTTACTTTGTTGGACTGTTAGCACGATACCTGGAAACAGTTTCTGTAAAATGTTGTTAAAATGGGTTTCTTGCTCACTTACTGGTTCTCACTGGAAGAATCTTAAAACTGCCTCTGTCTATAAGACATATCATCATTATCAAAAGAATAGGAAAGACACCCTGAAATATGAAAAGTATGAATAAAATATGAAAAGTTCTCCCCTCCACTTCTCATTCATTTGATGAGCAATTTTAAGTCACTTGGTTTTTTTGATGTATCTCTGCATTTTTCTTAGGTGTGATAAGCTTTGTACTTCTGCTGTAAATTTAAAATCTGTGTAAATGGGGAAAAGATGAAATCATCAGTCTTTTTAAAGAAAATAGCGAAGTTTTATGTGTTGATTTTTTGGTTTTGTCCCTTCATAAGGAATCAAAAGATGAACAATGGAAACGAGCTATGGATTATTTAAACGTGGTCAATGAACTCAATTACATGACACAGATTGTCATCATGCTTTATGAGGACCCAAACAAGGTATTTAAAATGGATAAGTATCTTCAACAGTGAGTAGGGCTGAGCTGTGTATTATAGTATAAACCTATCTAATATTTTCCTTCAGGAACTTTCTTCGGAGGAACGTTTTCATGTAGAGCTGCACTTTAGTCCTGGAGCCAAAGGTTGTGAGGAAGATAAAAATTTACCAGCTGGATATGGATACAGACCTGCTTCCAGAGAGGTAGAAGTTATGCCTTTCTTTAACGCAAAAGTTTGTTTTTCTGAAGAAATACCTAAAGTAAACACTGGAAAATTGTTAGATAAAAAATGAAAGTGTGATCTTTTACTTTGTTAGAAAAATATCCAGTAAAATATACGCAGTCCCAATCTTTTCCATTTTGAATGGGCATTGAGATAAAGGACATAGATAATTTGGACTGTCTAAGGCTTTGCCAGAATTTTTGCTAGTAATACAAAGTTCTCTTTGTAAGAAAAGTGGTATCAACATCACTGTCACATGAATGATACTCTGGCAGTTGAAAAAATACTTAAGAAAGTATTCAGCATGCTTACGAATACAGATTGTTGAGGAAGGATTGATGTTTTCAAAGATATATGGTCAGGTTTGTGGACTTATCACCTGCTTTTTGAGAAAAGTTTGAAACCAAAGCTTGGCTCGAATTCTTCTGATAGAAGAAGAAAGAAGAAACATATGTAGATTATTAAAATCTGGAGCTATTTGGTTAATTGAGTGTGATTTACATCTTGTATTTTTAAAATCAGCTTGTGTTATCTTTACAAAGAAGATTTATTCAAGAGCTGCTTCTTTCTACATGTTTCAAGGTGCACAGACAAATTGAAAATGAATTATGTGTTTTTTGTAGAATGAAGGCTCGAAGAAAACCTCTCACAGAAATGATAGTGATGAGGAGGCACATGCTCCTAAAAGAGATGAAACAGATCGATCAGTAGTGATGTTCAAGCCAATGGTATCAGACCCAATTCATATACACAGAAAATCGCCCCTTCCAAGATCCAGGAAGATTGGTTCTGTTGAAGTAAGTGTTTGTGTTCCACATAACATCTTTGACAGAAATTAACTTTTGGTTGCTTTTAACAAAACAAAACAAAGCCAAATTTAATTCAGCTTTCGGTTACACAGAACCAGGAGGATGCATCTCACAGAAGGTTTGCTCTTGCTTTGTGGGAAATCCTCCATAGCAGTAATTTGTCTGAAGGAATTTTTTTTTTTAAATTACTATTCTGTGATAAGACTTCTTTTTTTAAGCCACTTTAGAAAAGTCAGTATTTAAAAATTAAGATTTTTTTTCAATCTAAACCTGCATTTACAAACTAACAGACATTGCTTTTGTATTCATCTTTACAAGACAGCTGCTATTGGGAATTAAACAAGCTTTCAGGGTGGCCCTTACTGAGAGGGAACAGAGGGATTGGGGGCGGTTGGGGAGGTACAGGAGGTGAGACATGTCTTCTGCTATGTTTGCTTTCTCGTGGGGTTACCAAGCTTTTGAAGGTAAGAAAATAAACCTGGAGCTTTTTTTTAAGTGGCTGGGGTTTGTGTTTCATGAATTTGTTAGATAACATCTTGAACAGTCGAGTTTGCTGTCTTGAAGGCCATGACATTTAGGTGTGCTTCACAGACATGGCTTTAATGTCACAGAGGTGGGGGGATGCATGGCTGTATTACTGATAGCATTTGGATGGTTGGATGGTTGAGTGGCAAAGCTTCAGATGGTGCATAGTGGCACTTCTGTGATATTAATGCTAGAAGCAGACTAACAGCTTCTTATTGCCTCATTTTCAGTTGCTTAAAACCATCAGAAATGAAGATTCACACCAAAAGCTTTTTCTTTCATGTTTGTGTTGGGAATGGGCTGTTTGTATGCAGTAAAAGTATTATAGATTTGCAAGTTACTTGGTTATTGGCAGTGTGGAGAGAAAAAGATGCATGGTTCCTTTCTATAAGGATATTTGTATAACTTCACATGACTTCCATAAATTAACAGACATAATAAATGTTAATGTCTTACATTTCCTATTTCCAAGTTTTTTCATAAACAAATGCTCACAACATCAATATTTTTGATTTTTAAAAGCTGTTTTCACTATGATCATGCAAACTCCCCTCCTAGTTATGAGTTCATATACACACAATTTAATAGTCTATTACTTCAAACTTCTAACCATTTTCATAAATTCTGTGGAAGTTACTTTCGCAAGATATCAGTACCACAAATTGCCAAATTTTGACTATACAGATAGTACATGTTGAGATCTAATGTGTTTCAGCATTCTGTGCTTTTTTATTTGCTGGAAGAAATTAGCCAATTTACAGAAATGAAATATTTTTCTTAAAAGTTAAATTGGAAGTTTTGTCTGGCCTACTGAAATCTGCAAAACCAGTATTTGGAATATTTAAACCAAACAAAGTGTTTAAAAAAAAAAAAAAAGTCACTGCAACTTAAACTGCAACTGCTTTGAATTATTTTTTCCTTTTTTTTTCCCTCCTATAAGGCAAATTCTCTCTTCACCTATGTCCGTTAATTTGACAGGACACTTTCAGGTGTGAGATTATATGGAAGTTTTAATCTGGGTTATAGTCAGCAATATTTACAATAGGATTTGCAACTGTAACTGAGTCATGAAAAGAAAAAAGAGCAGAGTTTTAATAGTAAAACAAGAATGTAAAGTTCATCAACATTGGAAACCAAATTCAGTATTGCAAAAAATGTTAATGATACAAAAGGACGTAGGGTTTAGGGGAGCTCTTAGCCTGACACTGTTCTCCCTTGGAAGTTTTAATAGGGTGTCCAGCATCAGATAAAGTTCAGCACATTAAGTTTGGAAAACTGCTACCAGTCAGGTTGGTGCTAATACTAGTGAGTCAGCTGTAAAGTCTCAAAGGCAATTTAAAAATGAGAATCTTTCAGATAAGTTTATAGACTAGAAATGGAAACTATTAAGTAATAAATAGGAAAGTTTAATGTACTTAAGAGGGGAAGAACTATTAAACAGGATGTCAAGGGTAATAGATGTTCTATTTCCAACATGTGGAAAATTCTTAAAACCATGAATCGATTATTGTTAATAAATACCTTTCTCTCATATCTAATAATTAGCATACCAGAAATTTGACTGAAGTGTTGTGTTAAAAGATATAGCTGATTGAAAAGATAAGAGTGGAACTGCTAACTTCCTAATATTGAATTATTACTCTTCTCTATTCGCTGTTTAATAGTTTTAAAAGTAGTATATAAAAGGGTGCAAGCAGATTGGGTTTTTCTTTTCTGTTCATTTGGCTCTGTTGAATCTAACTTTGCATGCTTTGCTGTTTTTTGCCCCCTTTCTCACTTCCAGGAAGAGAGCCCCCTGAGTGTGTCTAGCCCAGAGTGTATTGGTACCTGGCTGCATTACACCAGTGGTGTGGGTACTGGGCGTCGAAGACGCAGATCAGGGGAACAAATCACTTCTTCCCCTGTCTCCCCTAAATCACTGGCTTTCACATCCAGTATTTTTGGCTCATGGCAACAGGTTTTTAAACTTTACTTCATTAAACATTTTATGCATTCCAAGCAACAACTGTCTTTAAGGACATCTAATCCCTTGTTATGGATTATGTTTGAAGCAAAATCTTCCGCTTCTTAAAATTACTTGCTGAGAATGTTTGGGGGAAAAAGAGCAAGTACATGTTTTTCTACTGAATGTGTTACATGGTTTCGTAAAAATTTGATTTCTTTATAGGAATTGCAAATGTTACCATAGTAAAAATGACTTAGTGCAACTGCCTAATGAAAGAGATTTCTGCTTTGGTTTAGTTGTCCTTTAAGACTTTAAAACCAGCATTGCTTAATTTGGTGGTAGGTAAATTGAAAAAAAAAATTAAAAATTAATAATTGCAACCAATACCATTTAAAATAATTTATTTGGTACTTCATGCTGCTATTCAAAACTTGTTTTGCATATATCATATTTTCAGTGGCCTGGTATTAACTATTGCAGGGAAAAAACTCCTAGCACTAATAATTCTTGCCTTCTGTATCCAGAGGTATCTGAAACTCCCAACACAGTACATCATCCATTGACTTGTACAATATTTTGAAGATTTTTCTTTATACTGGGGGGTGAGGGGAAGGCAGGAAGAAAAAGAAACGCCAAGTGTTTTGGGAGTGCCAGTGAAGATGTAAAGATGTTCAGAATGTCAAGATATTGTTTACATGTATGACAATGGATGGTGTTCTGTTAACCATATCCTTTTTCTCTGAAAAATGTTCATAATTTAATATTGAAAATTTTAAAACTATTTACATTGGAAAAGTTTATATCAGCAAAGGCTGTGAGCATCTGAAGATTACACTGATTGAGCCCGTGCATGGATCAGTGATTGTATCATGTCCTCAATAGCTTGTCTGTCTTTCCTTCCCTCCCCTCCTTTTTTCAATACAGGCGCAGTTTAGGAGAGTGCATTTGGTAAAATGAAATAAAATGTCTCAAATGTTTGTTCTCATATCAGTCTTGGTCTGTGTCCCTTCTCATTCTGAATGCTTGCTTTGCACCACTTCATTGCAAGGAACTCATATGTGAAATGGACTCCCTTCAGAAGGGGATATTGCATGATCTTTCATGTTTCCTTTACATATTTTTACTAACACTTATCATACAGCTTATTAACACGTGTCTGTCTGAAACAGGCTGCTGTATCAAGTTAAATGGATGTTTCATGCTGCTGTTCTACTTGCCCTTATTTTTCTGTTTTTTCATCCAGGTCCTATCAGAAAGCAATAGTAACTTGCGAACACCACGAACTATTCTGGAACAAAAGCAGAGTGGTCTAGGTATGTGCCTACAATTGGAATTTTGTTTGATGTTATCAGCTTTTCATCTGCCTGTTGTTCTGTACAGTTGTATATTCTTTGAATAGCTTTTTTTTATTAACAGGACCCAATAGCACTTGTTATCAGTACCATATGCTGAGTATCTGCCTATGAACTGGACAGTTTTTCTGCAGCAAAAGTTTTTAAATAAATTATAACTGAAAATAACAAATTGTTTGAAACTGTTCATACTACTGATTCTGTACTGCTCGCAACAGGTGCACAAGACTATTTTTAATGTAAAGTAGATTTTTATGATAATGTAGTTTCTGATTGAGTTTTTGGAATTTGCAAGAATCTTTTGTATTGAAATGGCCTGCACCAGAAACTGTTAAAACACTTTTCTTTAAAATTTCGGTTTCCTGCTGCAGGCAATTGATGAAAGTGAACATGTTTTAATGAGGGGACTGGGATGGGGAACAAACCTCAAGTTTCTTGATAGTATTAGGGGTTTTGCACATATTCCCTCTCCTAAAATTAATTTCTTCTTTTCAGCATTAGAATGAATCATGCTATAATTCAATGAGTTGTTTCAAATTCCTTTAATTCAAGTGGTGCTTTTCTGCTGCTTCTTTTAAACAGGCATACATATGACTCATATGCAAAAAAATTAAATCATGCACTACTGTAAATCAATCTTGCTTTTGTTTTTTTTCTGTGTGGCTTTTCATGGGAAGAATGAAGTGTAGAAAATGCATAAACTATATGCATCAACTTAGAAGTAGCTTTTCCTTTCTTTGTAAAGATATGTAGTTTTTGTATTATTTTTGTATGTCTAATCTTTTTGTGATACTTTTCTTCCTATTATATTTTCCCTTAGTAAAATGCATACATCAGGTGCTCTTGTTTATTGAAGTCCTGTTTTTTATTATGTGCTTGATAAAGTTAAATGACTTTTGTGTGACACAATATGGCTTGTGAAAATGGATGTATTTTTGTGTGTAGATTAAGGTATTATATATTTGGTGTGAAAGGCTTTTGCCACAGACCAGGCACCAATTTATTTTGGCTGTGATTGGTCACATGTGCTAGTAATGTTTCCCCTCACTGGATTGTTAAAAGTAATGAAAGGAAGCATCACTGGATAAACAGCTGGTTTTCAAAAGAAAAATCTGCTGCTACTCATCAAAATTAAAACATAAGCTCTGAGTGAAAAACAGCTTCTCCTTTCAACTAGTAGTAAAATGTAAAGGAAAAAAATTGCAACATTTTTTTCCATTTTGTTCATTGTTGTATGTAAGTTTCATTTATGGTTGATGATTACGAAAGTTATTTTTATATTTTTGTCTGTGGCTTGTTTAACTCCCATTCTGATGAGTTGTAACAGAAGTACTGTCACTTGCATGGAGCTGTGCAAAAGTCTTCTCAGGAAAGGAAGTCAGACTAAACTTTTAGGTTTTTCATTTTGTAACACTGTCAGTAACAGTAGCTGAAATATGCATAGAGTTATTTCTGATTTCGTTAACATTTTATTGGGGTTAGAAGGGAAATATTCCTATATTAAGTCTGTGGAAATGCATGAGTACTTCATTGCAGACTATCATCTCAAAGGTTGATTTGGATGAAAGCAATGAGCAGTATTTTTCCAGTTTATATTTGTTTCATAAATGCAGGTTTTAAAATACACAACTTTCACATCATCATCATCATCATCTTCATTTTGTTTTGTTGTTTTGTTTATGTTTACATTGATGCTAACT
The DNA here is from genome assembly GCF_003031625.1 of Empidonax traillii. Taxonomy (NCBI): domain Eukaryota; kingdom Metazoa; phylum Chordata; class Aves; order Passeriformes; family Tyrannidae; genus Empidonax; species Empidonax traillii. Next base: position 854,520 of record NW_020955211.1, read on the forward strand.
GGTAACTTTTTTTTACCAAAAGTGAAAACAGGACAAGAACTCACTTTGGTTAAAGCCAATCCTCTCTTTGCACATAGAGCAGAGAGTGCTGTCTCATGAGTAGAAGCACAATAAATTATGATAGTTTCAGCCTACAAGTCCCACTCTGACATTACAAGCATATTGTGAACCTGTCCAAGGCACTGCCAAAAGCTGCCTTTTGTGTGGTAAGAGCCATGTGCTTGCATGCTGCATGCATCCCCAATGTGAATGGACGAACACCTGGTTGTTGTATGTATTTTCTCTAACTCCCATCAGGGTCTCACTGTGCGGGCCTGTTTAGCACCTCAGTGCTCGGGGGTTCTTCAAGTGCACCTAACCTACAGGATTATGCTCGTACTCATCGTAAAAAGCTGACTTCTTCTGGCTTCATAGATGGTATGTGCACACTCTCGCACATGCACGCACAAACCCATGTGCCACATTGAACTTCTAAAGATTTTGGTGGAATCCTAGAATATTTTACCTTAGTATTAATTCTGTGAGTTTCTATTGCTTCTTGTCTATAGGTTGCTTATGTTTTAATTTGATAGCGCAGTTAACTCTTGTTTGTCTTGATTTGAACACTAGCTCACAGGCTTGTAAGGTGTGGCAGGAGATTTCAGCAAGTGCATTTTTTAAGTAAACTAAAATTTTTGGTTTGAAATTCTTTAACCACTTTAAACTTTGGCTTTTTTCATTGCTAATTGATCTCCAAATTAAATAAATTACTTGGAGCATATGTGAGGAATAAAAGAAATTATGAAGTAATAAGTTAAATACTGATGGTGAAAATTTTAGGATTCCTAACCTTTTTTTTTGGTGGGGTTTGGATTACAAAGGAGCAGGAGATTTTCAGTTTTGGATAATCTAGGGTAGAGAAGAAACTCTCTCACTAGATTTCGAATGTAAAGATGCCAAAGCACACCTTTATAACTCTGAGGTGAAACTATTCACGCTGTTTGCCCCCCACACTTCACTACTCAGTGTTCGACTCTAACCCGAATAACCTTGTATGCCAGAATCACCAGCTCATTCTGCTTGTTTTCATACACTTCATTACACATCTTGTAGTTACCAACAATCCAAATTTTCTTCTTTTTAACCTCTATTTAGATTTTTGCCCTTTTCCTTGGTCCCTTCTGCATGCCACTCAGTTCTAATACCTTCTCATCTTTTCTTTTTTTCTTCCTTCTTCTTTTCCTATTTTAAAATCTCCGTCTTTTGGTAGCTGTTACAAATTTCAGGTACCTGTTTTTCTCTTTCTCAGACACCACACGCGGTTCTGCTGTTAAAAGGTTTTCTATCTCATTTGCTCGACACCCAACCAATGGTACGTTTTGCTTTTATTTTAAAAACAAAAACAAAAACAAAAGGTTCCTTGCTTCATCCCTTTTATTTTTATTTCAAATACGGGGTGTACAGTATCATCCAACTGTCTGTTGTTCCTAACTTCAAGCACAATTCCAAATATATTTGTAATCATTAGATATCCTAAATCCCTTCTTTACCATTCATTAGTATAAATACAACATCAAAATTCATTTCTTGGAAAAATCCTTGAAAAAAAAAAAGGAAGTGCTACTGCTAATCATGATCTCTGTAATAAATTATTCTCCCCAACTTCTTGTGTGATATGGTACAAGATAAACACAATGAAATCTGATCTTATTGGACATTACACTTCTTGATAGCTGCTGCTTCTTCTTTGTCTTTCTCCTGCTGACCTGATTCCCTGAGCCTCCCAATTCTAAAATAAATCACTGAATTGACAGCTGGAGTTTATGACTATCTTCTTGAAGTGATGCTAAATTAAAAAAACTAAAGCAGAAGCTTTAGTTCCATTCCTGCTAAATTACCATGTTTGTCACAGGACAAAAATTTATTTTACCTTATCATACTTCTCTGTTCATCAGATGTGCAAATTACTTAAATATTGCACAAAAAAATCACAGCAAGAGAGCTGTGACTTCTTGAGCAGCATTGACCTCTCTTGAGCTTCAAGAGTGAGACTTAACTTGTCTTCAGTTTGCAAAAAAGGTCTGGTTTAACACAGGACAAAGGTATGTCTTTTTCTTCCTCAGCAAAATATTTTGCACCTCCTTTTCTATGTGATTAAATAGGCCCCAAATATATCCTGTTCATGAAAATTAGACTCAGTCTTCAGCATCCACCAGACCTAATGTAGCTTTTCCAGATTTCTTAACTGCAGTTTTAAAAAGTGCATGACTGGTGGCTGAATACATTGATGGTGATGATATTGACAGTGCAGTGGAAATCATCAGTACTTTCATGATAGATTCAAAGTATATTTGTTTAGAAACAAAGTTAATTTAAAAAGGAAAAAAAAGGAGTTTTTGTTTGGCTTTGCTGAGAAACAAAGGCCATAGTGACTTTTTTGCACTGCGGTGTGTCTTGAAGGAAAAGTAACACAGTAAGCCTGAATTAATACCATTAAGACTGTGTTTGATCTAAAAGGCCAAAGTCTAGTGTCCTATTTCGGATAGGAAAATTAGGAGTCTGTTTTTTATCCTTACACTCAAACCAAACAATATTTCCAAAACATATAGGTTCAGAAAGTAGAAGCTGCATTTGAGTATCAGTGTCTAATAATATGATTACTCTCTATTCCATTTAGCACTATCTTTTTGTGACTGCATTCTTTACAAAAAAGGATCTAAATTGCTTGTGTTGATCACATTGATTGTTCTGATTCATTAATGCAGCAGTTTTACCACACATCTTTGACAAGATTAATGCATGCAGTATGAGCTCCTCTGAACCCTGAGTGTATTGGAGGTTTCCAAGGGTTCTCTACTAACATACGTCCATATTCATGTTGTTTCATCTGTCCTCTGGACTATCACTTTGATTCTCCTTGTCCCTTTCACTCTGTTTTTTTTTCTTATTTTTATGTTGTTATCACACCCTCTTAACTCATTTCAGACTACCCCCCCATCTTTAGTTCAAGGAACATGGTGAAACAAGTATCTTCTGAAAGTGCTTTACCTTATTTTCTGGGCCTCTGCAGAACACCCACACCTCTTTAGGTGCTGGTCCATTTCCTCTGTGGAATTTCTAGGCTCCAGTGGTATGTCTCTATAGTTTTTGAATCTAAGACAGCAGGGTGGCTTTTTGAGATGCTGCGTTAACCCTTTCATTGTCTTGCATTTTGATGCTTTAAGAATGAATACAGCCAAAGCTCAAAGGCTGTTCATGTACAGGAAATTGCCTTTTTAAAGGGATACTGTCGGGCTTCTTCATCATAAAATTTCAAATTTATTTCTCCTAACATCCAAAATATTTACCATAAAATATTCAAATAAAACATTGCAGATAGACTTCCAGAGTGTCTTTTAAGCCATATCCCTTAGGCGTAAAGTTACTACTACAACATTCTGGGATGTGACTTGCTGACAGCAGAATTGTCAAAACTCAACAAAAACATTTGGAGGGCAAATTTGTGAAACAAGAAAAACTTTTTTTTTTTTTTTTTTAAGGGCATGGTTGTATTTTGAAATTCTTTCCTGGTTTTCTGTAACATGCACTATGACAATAATAGTTACTAAAAAGTTAACCTGACATTGTCCCACTTTGTTATTTGCAAATAGAAAAATAAATTCTCATTGAAATGATGGTGACTTTTCTGTGAGGGTGAAAAGAGAAATCTTACATTTCACTGTAATGCAACGAAAGGGTTTGCGCTTTGCATGCATGCAAATAGTCATTTAGGATATTAATATGTATGCCAAACATCTTAGTGCTTACACTGAAGCTTAGCTACTGCCTTTGTAGGAGAACAGAAGTTAATTATATGGTGGTGCTTCTTTTGTACACAGAAACCACGTTTTTATGAAGTGCAACATTTTGTTTATAATCTAAGTCAAGCTGACATGATACACGTTAGTTGATTGTATATTTGTAGCAGTTGTCCCGAAAATTTGAGTATTGGCCAAGGTGGATCTAAAAATAAAGATATAAATACAGACATTTTGGGGTTGAAACCTTGTTACTTCTCTATGCAGAGTACTAATGGGGAATGAACGGGGAACATTGCATATCACAGGAATTTTGTTGCTTATTATTTTATGGCAAAGAACAGTTCACAGTCGTAATGCTATCTCTAATAAATGTACCTTGAACTGAAATTCTAAACATTATTTCATTCACTATTGCTTCTTCATTTAACTAAAACAAATTTACCATATTGAATTGCAAAGTTGTAGCGTTACAGCTGAATGTTGAAAACACTAATGGACATATTTTTCTCTTCTGAAGTGCAATTGGATGAAAAGCTGTTCATTGAGTTATCAAACTTGCATCACTTTATAGAGCTGCAAATTTTTTTCAGCCAAGATGTTGAAATGCTTTTTAGTCTGCTAGTAATATGGATATGCATGGTTAGTGTATGATCAATACTAACATAGAAAAGCAAAGTTCAATAAATTTTTAGATTCTTGGGTTGCTTTACTTATCTCTTCTAAAATATGAAACCTCTAGTCTTCTAAGTACTGTTTTTAAATGCTTAAAGGTAGGTGTAAATCTATCTTAGAAAATAAAAACATATAACCTCAAGGTACAAAAATGCTAACAGTGGTTTTCCTTTGATATTAAAGGCAACAATTTATTTTCACAGAATACTGAAGATGATAGAACGTGAATTCTGCAGATTTCTTTCTTGGAAGATGTAGCATTTTTAGCTCTTGTCTGCTAACAGTTGACAAAATAGCTATATCCTATTTTCTTGCATGAATGAGTTATCTATTTAGTCACATGCCAGGTATGAGAATTAATAGGAGAAATACTGTCTTTTCCTGACTTTTTTTTGTAGTGATCTGCTAATTTTTTTCTTAAAGGAAAATTATCTTTCATTAGGTAATTTGGGAGTAGAGCACAGTTCTGTTTGAATAATTTGTGTGTGCACATGTACTTCATGTGTACATGGGATTTGTATCCCATGGTATGTTACATGGTGTCTTTAGTTTAGTACACCCTGGAAATGGGCCCATCTTGTTCCAACTCCTATGATATTTAATTTCCATGATTTCAGGAGTCCTATATCTGCATGTGCTAATGTAAAATAAATATTTTTTGTCATTAATACTTGCATGTGCAAGAGCTTAAATCCTGTCTTATGTTTGGAAATCTCTCTTTTCTATTATTTTTCTTTTAGGTTTTGAACTGTATTCCATGGTGCCTTCTATTTGCCCTTTGGAAACTCTACATAATTCCTTGTCTCTGAAGCAGGTGGATGAATTTCTTGCCTCTGTTGCTGCTCCATCAAGGGAAAATCTACAGGACACATGTACTGGTTTTAGTTTGTATTTATGTTAATTTTAAGTTCGTAAATACTGTCTGATTATTTTTTGCAGTGTTTTACAGCTAACAGTTAAACTAAGGATACTGCTTTTAAAGAAAATGAAAATGTACATAAACCATAATTCTGAATTTTGCAGTATCCTTTTGTGGGTATGGATACTGTCATAATTCATTGCAGTAAAGGCTCTGTAGAGAGATTGTTGGGGTAGGAAATTAAGGATTTAATGCAATCATACTGGGTTTATTTCCTTACACTGACTCCTCTGTCCTGTCCACACTGTCAACTGCGTCACAGGTCATACTTTTTAGTGAGCATGCAGTATTTCCAGCTTCATACTGTGCTGTTGTACTAGCAGTAACCACAGCAGAGGAGTGTTGCATTTACACTTGAAAATGTGTTATTTCCTGTTTCTTTTAATATTACTTGGGGTTTTCACCTGTAGAGAGCTTTGCAGTTACTGAACTTTTTGGTAGTTTGTGCTACATGTTTAAAGTTTAAATATGCTTGAAATGAAATACAACTAAGTTCTATACATGTGCGCATCTCTGGGAAAATGACTTCCCATTGCTATTCTTCTGCTGTGTCTTTGGATTGGTTCAAGTTGGGTTAGATTTAGGTCATTCACATATTAGGATGCTTATTATCGACGTGTCAGGTGATTGAAAGTCATTCTTCTTGAGGAAGTGTCTAAAGACTCATGTTTTGATCAGAAAACTTACATGCAGAAACAAGTACTGATACAAAGGTTATCTACCTGTTAAGATTTTTCTTTTTGCTGTTACAGGATTTTTCCTTTTTCTTCCTGTTATTTTATACACTTTAGATTTTAATCAGTAGCTAAATTGACAGAATAGGCCTTCTATATCTGAGAAAGTGAGCAGTTTAGGAAAACTGATGCTACTGTATATGAAGTATATGAAAATTCTTAGCTATGTAAAATGCCTTGTTATGCTGGTGAGGAAGTGTGTCTTCAAAATCTGTTCAGAGTTGAGAATACACAAGATGAAAAAATACTTTAAAAAAACCCTTGTCACACTCCTAGCATATGGCTGTCACCTTTCTACAGAGGAGTGGTTGGAAATTAGACCTGATACAATTAAGGCCATAGGTTCTTGGCTCTCCAGCTGTTGTCCTGTACTATTTTAGAGGTTGTCTGGAGTTAAATGTCCCATGTGCATTTTTCACAGACAAACAGGTGCAATCTTCATAACCTAGGGGAAGTAGCACTAATGCTTTTGCCAATCTGCTGGTGAGGCTAGTGTTAGTGAAATTCAGCTTAGCTTTCTTAGCAGCATGAACTCATTGTGTTGCTTTCTTTGTTAAAAAGGAGACTTTTAGATTTGTCTTCTACGTTGCAAAGTTTTGACATCACAGTCAAAAATGGGCAGCTGAGCTGTGTGACGGTGTTGTCTGTGTTTCTGGACAGATACACAGTCCTATGGCTGCTGCTTTTGATGTTTGGCTTGGGTGAGAGTATTTTTTGTTGTTAATGATGTGTATATTCTTTTTTTCCCACCATTGCAGCTTCTCCAACTTATATGATACCACTTTCAGGAAGAAAAATTTCTTTAAATACCTATACCCCTGCAAAAATTCAACCAACTCCACTTGAAACTTTGCCTGAAAGGCTCGCAATAGAGAAACCAACCTTATGTAAGTAACCTCTGTCAGAGGCACAATGACTACCTTGATTCTTTCCAGAATAATTTTGTATGGCAGCTATTTCTTAAGATTCCCTGTCTGTGTAAGTGGGATCATTTCGTGGGTCAGCAAGAACTCAACAGCATTGCACAAATAGTTTTAGCAGTAAAACTGTCTTAATAGTTAGTTTCCCTTATTCTCTAAGTTATTTCAATTTCTATGGCCTGATAATTCATGTGTTTTTGTTTTGAAGTATGACAGCATTTCCAGCTATCTCCAAGTAAAACAAAGGAATTTATTTAAATGGCAGAATTTCTAGAATGTTTTCTGAACATTTACTGTAGAGCTCTGTGACGAGGTTCTGACTGAAGCTGCCAGTTACACAGTCATGCATTCAGTCATTAGTATGTTCAGTCTGAATTGTTGGCCAGCTACACTGTCTTCTTTTGAGTGGTTGTGCTATTTAGAGAACAAATTCCATGCGGGTTTCTGATTTCATTAGCTAATGCAGCTTGCTTGTGTTTCTATACTAGGTAATATGCATTTTTGTTGCTTTTGATGCTTTTTAGCATGAATATTAAACATAAAACCTAATGGTTTTTTCTCGTCTCTTATCTGTACAGCTACCCCTGGATCTCCTGTTAATGCAGCTGATGTTAAGCTGTCTCTTGAAGAGGCCTCACTAGATGTACAACCTGGTGGTGAGACTCTTTCCAAGAAAAAATGATCAGACAAAACTGGAAACAACTTCTTAAATGGTTCTTTAGAATGAGTTCAGCTACCTTACTGAGCTTTCAAAAGCCATTCATGCCTGCAGATCATAGTGCACTTAAGAATCTTAAGTTTATATGTGGTTAACTAATGTGCACACTACATGTTTAGGTTAAGTGTCTTTTCTCATTTTCTAAAACATTTTAGGAAATGTATTTATCAGTTTGATGAACTGCACACCTTTGATGGAAAAGCTGCACATGAACCTTTTCTATGTCTTCAAATATCTACTGTAAACCTGTACAACAAGAAAATGGTATGTGTTACAGTGGCTCTGTTGATGTCACCATAATGAAGGCATTGTCTGTTGTCATCATAAACTTCTATTTTCAGGACTTTATAATCTCCCTGTAAATTTCTTCTGTAGGCTGAAATGTAACACACAGCTTGACCTTTTTTTAATTTAACTACATTTCCAAAGAGATCTCTTTTGCCTGGTTTGAAGATAAGCAGATATTTTCTGCATTTTAATTATTTTATATCATATATGCTGCAATAATTAGGCATGATGGAGTGAGTTAATGTATCAGTACTTTGACTACTCTCATTTTTTTTCTGTGTTTACATCAGACCTGTAACATTCAAATACACCTTCTCTTTTATTATTTAGTATACATGCTTGTATACGGGTACCTGTACATCATCATGCAGCAGATAAAACTGTCTTTTACATGCTTTTATCAAAACCTTCTTTTGTTTACTAAAAAAGACAGTTTTATTTTCTTTGCCATATGTTTCTACAAAAAGGTGATATTAAAAAGCAGATTTTGTAGAATGAGAAGTGGATACACTTGTTCTACTGGTAGGTTTATTCTAAAAATTGTAAATATTCCACCTATGCTTGCTTTATTATCATGCCTTCAGAGTGGAGAGAGGCTTTGGACTACCAGAAATCAGTGCACACTGTTGCAAAATACTCAGGATTCATCATTGCCTGGGGATTTTCATACCTCTCTTCTTCCAGTCTAGGTGGTTGATAGCAGCTCTCATTATTAAAAAAAAAAGAAAAAAAAAAAAAAGATTTTATAAGAGATGTTAGAAGCATTCATAAATCAGTGGAACATGGAGTTATGGGGTTATATAGAATAATCATCCAGTCTAAGCAACTCTTTCCATGGCATGAAAAATTACTGAATTGTAATTATCCCAAATATATGAAACTACTGTCCACTTTTTTAAGTTCAAGTGGCTGAGTAGTAAACTACAAGTTAGGTAATTCTTCCATGTTTAAGTTGCAGAAGACATAGTTTATGAGTAATAGGTTTAAGTAGGGCTCTTACTTGTTTCCAGAGCCAGTGCAACTACTAATTGCATTCACTTTGCCACAGGGTCTGTTTTCAGTGTTTGCCATATATGTAATGGCTTCTACAGACTAATGCTAACAGTGCCGGTTAATTACCAAAAATATGAAGGGTTTCACAGCTATATACTTCAAACATTTCATTTTCTGTAGTGTAATTGTGTTATTGACAGTGTTGGTCTTGCACACAACTGAATGTACACTTGTTTACCATTTAAAAAAAAAAAAAGTTTAAAATATAAGTATGCCTGTTATTCCAGTCAACCAAAGCTGTGGCATAACTTTTTTTTATGTGCTCCTGAATAAAAAAACAAGGTCGCTGGCAACTTCTCTTCATTGTGTTCTTTTTTAAAAGCTCTGTGAAATATAATGGGGAGTTGATGCAGTAGTCTCAATGGAAAACAGTTTACATATAAGCCATTAATTTACAAATAAGCCAAAATTTCTCTTGGTGGTAAACAACATGACTCTAAAGAAGTGACAGTATCATTTTAAGATGAAATCACTCCTTAAAATGCTAAGCAGTCATCCAGTATTCTGCAGGGCATCTTCATGTTCCAGAATGGTAACATCAGACACAGAACCATGGGGAGGGAGGGCTCTTCTACTTCCTGCTGGTGCACTGACAATAGGACAGAATATGGACTCAGCTGATTCCAACGTGTTTTTAGACCAGTTCCTTTGTGTAGTTGCACTCTGTCTCACAATAAACTTTTTGAGCTGTATGTCCTATTCCAGACAGATTTGAGAGTGGTCAAAGAATATGCTTACAGAAAATCAGTGGTTGAATATACCTGTAACTCCCAAAATACTGCCACTGCAATATAGCTTAGGTAATCATTTAGCATTTCTTTAAGAATGAAACAGCATTACCAAATAGACCAAACAACTATAATGTTTGTGAAAGTTCCTAAAATTGTTTTTAACTCTTGTTTTATGTTTCTTTATTATAATAAAGACATAAATTTCAGTTATGTAATTACCCAGGCAAGTAAAATTTTTAAGGGAAAGCAGATGTGTTTTCAAAGTTCAGCTGTAAAAATCCACTTAAACAGGGCTAGGCAGATGTGCATACAAAAAGTAATTATCATATGTATCCTTATATAATAATATATCAAAAATAATTATCATACACTGAACAATAGCATCAAAACTCGAGTTCAAAAGAAGATGGCAAAAGAGATGTAACAAAAATTTCAGTGCCATAGACAAGTGGCAGAATGTAGGGACTTAACACTGTTTTCTGTCATCCAGCACAGTGGGAAGCACAATATTACTTTGTTTTTCTTGTATCTTTTCTTTGTCAATTTACAGCAATTACACTGTTGACAGACCCACAAGTAACTTGCTAAAGCAAAAAATGCAAAAACATTTCCAAGAAGTCAATTCTGCAAAAAACAGTGGAAGATGTGTACTTTCTAATTGTTCATGTTTTCTTTTATCTTAATTTTTAAATAATTATTTTAATTTTACTTGGTTTTGTGAAGCAGACAAATTTTACTGAGTATTTTCAAATACTAATTTCTTGAATCCCTCACTTAGCCTTTAAAAACAAACATCTTGTGCTTTGAAATACAGAGTGATGTAATAACAAAGCAGTCTAGAGTACATTATTATAAAAAACAGATGTGGAATAAAAAAATTAACCAAATATTTTTAATCTATAAATAAAGGAATATATAAATGTGTGAATGCCATCAAATGTAGGCCTAGGAGGAGGAGAATGCACTGAATACAGAGAAGATCCATATCATGAAAGAGTTGGAAGACCTTACAAGAAAGTTAAATTGTTTTCATACAAAACCAGTTCTAAAATGTACTTAGAAAAAATATAAATAGATTGAATTAAAAAGTTGTTTGTCACTATGCCACACAATGTATGAATGTAGTATATAGAAATAGACTTCTAGACCAGAGTTCTAAAAATTAGAAATTTTTATGTGATCTGCTACTAAGGAGAGGATTAACTTTCTGAAATAACACTGAACATGAGTAGAAATAATTTTTTGTCTCCCTCCAAGCTATAGTGATCAATGTGTATTTTTCTATCACAAAGTTGCTGAAAAGAACTTTTATCTGGAAATTATGATGTCTAATGGTCTTTCCAAAAACAAAACAAAACAACAACCAAAAAAAAAAAAAAAAAAAAAACACACACAAAAAAAAAACCCCAAACTAATTTGGTGAAAATTGCCCTGATTTACACTAGATTATGTGGTTGACAGCTTCTAATGGGAAATTCTTTGGTTTTAATTAATTGAAGTACGGGAAAGAAAATTCTCATATTTAACATGGGTATCTCAAGGTTAGCCTGAAAAGAAAGTCTGTTAATCCTGGATGCATCTTTTATTCTACATATTTTTGAGAAATCCACTTTTTGTTCAACATGGTTGATCTATATAACCTATGCCCAAGTGGAATGGAAATACCATAAAGCCCTTTTCTGATGTATTACACTGGGAGGTCTCCTTTCCGTTCAGTCACAGACAAGGGAAAACAAGGTAAGGGGTGACGTGTGTTTTGTACTAGATGAAGAATTCTTCTAACAAAATTGCACTGTCTTTGCTTCCAGCAAAGCCTCTCTGGTACACATCTTACTAAATCTCCTGTTCTGATCCATCTCTTCAAAAGAAGGAATAACTGCTCATTTGTTTAGGAAGATTATTATTTGTTGGGTACTCATACAAATATTAAAACTCCTGTGAATCTTTTACAATCTGAATATAATTCCATTTGGACCTCATGTCTTCAGATTCTTGGTAGCTTTTAAATTCTTCCTTTGGGGGGCAGCTGGGAATATATTTAGACTTAAAAGACCATGTGTAAAGCCTCCATAAATTATTTTAAAAGACTACTCCAGAAAATATTTTGAACTATTTATGAATCTTAACTAAGAGTCTGTAGCCATTTTTAAAGAGCACTTGCATAGCACATGTTGAGTTACGAACTACTGAAAAGGAGAAAGGAAAACGAAAGAGAAAATCAAGCCAAAAGAATTCAAAGAAATTACACTGTATTTGAAATAGAATGCAGAAAGCAAAAACTTTGAAAATGCTCTCTTTTCTAGGTTCAATGTTAGTTAAGAATAATTAAACACTGACTTAAAACTGTGTGCAGTTTTGCGCCACGCAATTTAAGAAGGATGCTAAGGCACTTGAATGCATCCAGAATAGAGCAACCAAGATGGGGGAAGGGCTGGAAGGCATGTCCTGTAAAGAGTGGCTGAGGACCCTGAGCTTGACTTTTAGGAGAGAAAGAGGCTGAGGGGTGACTTCATGGCTCTCTGCAGGTCCCTGAGGAGGGGAAATGGAAAGAAGTGCTGATTTCTTCTCCCTGGTTCAAAGCTGTACCGGGGAAGGTTCATGAGGAAAGCATTTCCTTTTCTGAGAAGTTGGTCAAACAGTGGCAGAGGCTTCCTAGAGAGGTGGCCAACACCCTGTGCCTGTCCATGCCTTAAAAAGAGGCATAGGAACATAGAATCATAAAATTAACTGGGTTGGAAGAGACCTCTGAGATCATCAAGTCCAACCCTTGATCCAACCCCACTGTGATTACTAGATCATGGCACTCAGTGTCACATCTGAACAATGCCCTTCATAATGGACTTAAATCAGCCCTGCAGTGGTCAGGCAGTTAAACTAATTGGTCGTTGTAGGTCCCTTCCAACTGAACTATTCCATTCTGTTATTAATTGCTATGTATTTTTACCTAAACATACACTATGCATTCAGTCCACAAGCAATAAGGTTAAACAGGGATCACAGGAACACAAAGTAACAACAGGCTGGAAAAGGCCTCAGGAGGACTGTAGTCCAACCTCTTGCTCAAATCAGGGTCATCTGTGGGACCAGACCAAGTCACTTAATCCACTCTGGCCTCGAGAACCTTGAAGGATGGAGACTGCACCAGCTCTGTGAGCACCCTGGTCCGATCGTGAATGTGTCTTCACTTCTTTTGCATCTTTAATAATATGTATTTTGACTCTTATAAACTTACTTAGGTTCATATAACAGACCTACAGCAACATTTGCAAGTACTTTCTGTTGCCTCTTCCTATACATGTGCATACTAAATGCATAATTTGTCAAAGATGGTCCAAATCTTCCCTTTTCCAGTAAGTTTTAGATCTCAGTGTAGGACAGATTCTGTCTTTTCATGTTGGATGATTCTGTGTAAGGCTTCTAGATGCTCTAAATCAGAGTTGGTACTAACTGAAGTTCTGCAAAACAAAAAGTTCTAAAACTCACTCCTTTTTCAAAATCTTTCCTGTGCTTATGTCTATCTGGACACAAATTCAGCCTTGCTTAAGTAGATGTTATTCCTATTGAAATCAGATTTATTAGGCAAAAAAATGAATTTGGTCCCAAAGTAAATCCAGGAGTGCTTTTCACACTTACTAAAACTAATTTTTAACTTCTTATATAAAAAATAAAGGTGGGATTTTATTAAATGCTATCTCAAAGACATTTTGCTTAGGTTCTGAGTAAATTTTCACTGTAGGGTTTTTTTTTAGCTTAGCCACATAGACTTTTAAGATATGACTAAGCTTTTGAGTTTGGATGGCAAAAGTTGCTAAGTTGTATGGCAATAGATAATATTTCTTTATTTCTATTTCAATATAAAAATATTCAAATTTTTTTTCAGTGTGAAAGTTATGCTACCACCTCAGCCATACCCTGCTCAGAACTGTTTTTCTCTTCCCTGTCCCCTCTCAATTAGGTATCTTTTATTTTATTCTGAATGTGGTTATAGATTTCCAGCAAAATTCAGATTTTCAAAATAATGGCTACAATTCTTCATAAGGGTAAGTGAATATTTAATAAAAAATGTTTGACTCATTAGTCTTTGGAATAAAATCCATGTGCAGAGAATCAAAGAAAGTCGCTGAGTAAATATTCTCTAAATTGCTCAGCTTTCAGCCCTTGTGATTTGATAACTTCACTAATGCTCAAAACACCATAGCAGTTTCCCATGTACAAACCTGCAATACAGGAATAGCAAGGAAAAAAAAGCCTTTTGATAAAAGCTCTCTTAAAATAATAAATAAGGAAGAACTTGCGGAGAATAATAAAAATTGAGCCCTTTTTCTATGTGTTTTACCTTTAATATTATGTTTACTTTTCTAAATGGCATTGTAATGTCATTCCAATTGACTGTCATTAATCTGGAAAGCTACTGATGAGCACAGACAATGTGAGATGCAGGTATTTCATGTTCTGGCCAGGGTGACCATACAGAGGAAATGGTCTGTAATGGTTTGTTTTGCTGTGCCACTGTTGCAGTGGCACTAAAAAGTGTTCAGATCTTTGGTGGGAAAACCAAGTCCAAGGTCTTCAAAATATCTGTGTTCTTCATACCAAATTTTGAACTATTTGAAAAAAATATTGTAAAAAAAGGACTGAAATACAGTAGTCAGTCTTGGGAAAATCTTTATGACATTCCTAGCTGCATGAAAAATCCACAACTTTGAAAATGATCAGGATTTAGGAACCTGTAGGTTTTATTTTCAGATATTTGGTGTGGAATGTGAAAACTATCCTAAGGAAAAGTTTTCAGGATCTGCTTTACTTTTGATATCTAGAAATTTAAGAGTTTATACCATGTTAATTCTGTCAATGTGATGAATGTTATTAAATATTACAGCTAATTAAAAAATAATTTCACTGATGGGAGTGGGGGAGGACACACAGGACTGCTAGTCTGTAAAGCATTCTTTCTTTTAAACACAGCCAGAACATATTATGATCAGCCCCAAGCATTTGTTGCCTTCTGAAGTCAATAACCACTACTGTCTGCCCTCTCCTCCTTGGAATTTCATCTGTGAACCTGACTGACAACTCATGGACAGCAAGCAGGGGAAGTTCTTTGGGGGGAAAGTTGAGATATACTGATTCATAAGATTTTAGAATCTCGTTTATACCACAGAACAACATAGGTGGGATTTCTGGCTCAGGCTGGTACTAGAGATGTCAACTTGAACCAAAGGAGTATGTGTACTCTAAGCAACACAGAGCACCATAATGCCTGTGAATTACATTCCAGCTTCATTTTCAGAGAATATTCTGGGTTGGAAAGAATGCACAAGGATCATCAAGTCCGACTCGTAAGTGAATGGCCTGTACATGGATCAAACACATAAACCTGGCATTATTAGCACCATGCTCCAACTGAGCTAATCTTAGTGTGGGTTCTTACACTGCTGCTTGACCAGGTATGTTCTCCATGTTCTGTACTGATTTAGTACTGTTCTTTACTGTACTAATTTAGTTCTTAGAATACTTTTGTGAACTCACAAACCCAATGACTCTTAAGGGCTTGCAGAGCTGTTAATTACAGTTCTGTACAAAGACCTTGTTCTTTATGTCTTTGTTGTTTGTCCTAAGTGAAAATCTCCAACAAATGCAAATTCCAGGAGCAGGAGCATCTGGGTGCACAATGATCGGATAATCTGGGTACATATGGATTGTCAACACCCTTCTATGTAGTTGAAGACCAAATGGTCTGCAAACTTCTTGGTAGGGCCACTGGGATCAGAGGGAGGACAGAGCACGGGCAACATCCAATTAGTCGTATTACCAATCACATATACCCCGTGTCCCTTTGTATGCATGAGATACCATGCATACCCTTTGTATGCAAGATACCACAGGGGTTATCGGTGGAGACAGGCGGTATTTCAGGGAAGAGCGAGTCAGCAAGAGATGGTTACTGGAGAGATGGTTACTCGATCCATCCTCACAGTCGTGTACGAAGAGAGATGGCATGCGAGACTCAAGCTTGTGAGGGAGTATCAGTGCAGGTGGGATGGGAGCGGCAGCAGGAACAAGAGCAGGAGCAGGCTGCGGCCGAGGAGGGCGGGGAAGGGCGGGCGGAGCGGCCGGGACACGCCGCGGAGCCGCCGCCGCGCTCCGCCCTCAGCCCGCGCCGGGCGGGCCCGGGGGGAGCGGAGCCCCCGCTCGCCGCCCCGGCCGCTCCTCTGCCCGGGCCCCCGCCCCCCGTGCGCCGGCCGCAGGTAGGACCGGGCGGGAGGGGATGGAATCCCAGGCCGTGCCCGCGGCTCCTGGAGCGGGGTCGGGGGCTGGGCCCGGGCCCAGGGAGGGGCCGCAGGGCGGGTGCGGTGCGGGGTGGGCCCACCGGGAGCCGCGGGGATGCCGCCCCCGATCCGGGGGAGCCGCTCGGCGCTGCTCTGGCCTTCCGCGGGCGGCGGCCTTGGCGCCTCTGCGCCCTCAGAGCCGCGGCGGGGCCACCCCAGGCGGCGGGGCCGGGGCGGAGCGGCCGGGGCAGAGCCAGAGATCGCGGCCCCAGGCGCGGCAGGGCTGGGCCGGCAGGAGGAGCAGGGCAGGAGGAGCAGGGCAGGTCCGGGAGGACACCGGGGCGCTGGTCCCGGCCCTCGGGTGTGTGCAGGGGAGCCCGGGGAGTGCCGTGTGTGCAGGGCCTGGAGCCTACGGGGAGGCCGCTCCGGAGCGCGTACTGTGCCAGTCGAGGGTAGCGGCGTGAACGGTGGGGAAGCTCCAGAATTCACCTATTAGCACCTGTATATAGTGTTAGTGTGTGTGTGTATATATATATATATATATATATGTATTTAGTATACATAACCATTTATGCATCTTTTCAATTGCAGCTTATCGCCACGGGCAGTCCCCGCGCTCAGGCAAGTGATAAACTTGAATATGACCTCACTAGTAACAAAATGTACTAGTGCCCAGCTTCTATGGGTAACTGTATTTCTTTGTAAGAGGTCTTGCTTACTGAAGAGTAAAGAGAGGCTGGGAGTTGTGTTTAGATGTTCGTTGTGCTGCCTGTGATGCTCGCTGACTGCCCTTGTGCGCTCTCAGGTGCATTAAAGAGTTGTTTTACTGAGTGTGGAACTTGCTCAGCTGCTTTGGTTTGTTAGCAGGCGTGTTTTGCCAATGCTGGCTCTGCATATTAAGATATTAGGGGAATGTCTCTGTAGAGTTGAGGTGCTGTTTTGAGTAGTCTGCAGCAGGTCTTAATTGTCTATGTATGATACTTATATGCTGTTTTTCATAGGGGTTTATCTGGCATCAGTGTGTGTATGTAGCTATTATTAGGAAAAAAGGAAATTATGTACATTAGCAGACGTTTCCCATGAACGTGTCTTTGTCAGGGTGTTCTCCAGTGGGCCAGTGTGTCATGCACACTCATACATATGTGCTGGCATAGTTGCCTGCAGAAATGAATTGATGGCAGAAAGCTGCTCCACCCACCACCACCCTCCTGCTGTTGGTGTGTTTTGAACCATATTCTGTCTGACGTGGTGTGCTTGCTCAATTTTATTTTTTTTCCCCCTTGAGGGAGAGTCTTTGTTAGAATAATGAAGACGGAGGAGGGCGGTTCTCGCAGTGGCCGTGAAGCGGAGGGAAATGAGGCAGTGGCAGTTCAATCGCTGAAATTAAGCTCTTGCATAACAGCACTGACATTACAGCGTTGCTTTCTCTATAATCTCTTCTTTGACCAGCCTTATGCTGCTGGCCTGGCCACCAGGCATGCATAATCACATGCAAATACACCTTGTTATGGCAAAGTCAGATGAACTCAGTATTCTGGGACAAAGATTTCTGTTCACACTAGTTGTAAGTTTAATAGAAATTTACTGTGCCTTCTTGTGCTGTTGGACTTTTAGTAATTATTATTCCATACTTGCATTACTTAAATACTTGTTCTTAGGTAGCATTTTGGTGAGGGAAGGAGCATTAGAGGAGTAGGGAGACAACTTTAAGGCCTTTGTATATGTAACTTTCCTGAGCCAGAGTAAGTGACCTTTAGCAGTGTGATAGTATAAGTGAATGATGCATCCTCTCAACAAATATCTAAATATCTGCTGCAGATTGTATCAAGTTAAGACAAAGAAGTAGCAGTTTAAAGTGCTTCTGTTAAAAAACTCAGATAACTAAATTGCATTGATTAAACATGTTTTTCTTGATATCTTTGAGTAGGTCTTATTTTTAAAGTGTATTTATTTGAATAACTGTTTTGAGTCTCAAAGGACTGAGTATGGTTGTTTACATTGGTAGTTTCAAAATAATGTCACAGAACTGTATTTTGAGACCTGACAATAGAGAACACTACCCAATATGAATTTCTTATCTGACACAAAACCAATGCAGACCTTTAGTCCCATTAGCACTTTGGTTTTCAAAGACAAAAATAAGTATTTATGCAGTGAAATCTTCAATACTTTAAATACTCTGTTTTGTTGATTTTGTTTCCTATCTATTGTTTTTGAAAGGCAGTTTAGTTTTTTTTTTGCAAGTCAGGTTATTTGTTGTTTTTTTTTTTTCCAGGTAGGCTAATCTGAAACTGGAGAGGACTTTCAAAATGAAACTTAGGTATTGGTTGATGAAAAAATGAAGATAAAAATTACAGATAAATAGAAATGCAATTACTAGGAAAACTTACTAACTAAAGAATAAAAACTATGTCAGCTTCTTTACATGTATCTCACTATCTCATCTTTTGATGAGTAACAAAAACAACCCCCTCTATACTGGCCAGGAGCATCATTTTACTGACAGAATGAGTGTTCCATCTCTGATTCCATCTAGCAAGGAAGTCCCATTGTTCATATGAAAGACCAAATATTTCAGAGAAGTTATCCTCTGTTAAACACTTCCATCTAGTACTGCTTGGCAAAGGGATGCTAGAGTTAAGTGGCCTTCTTTCCCACCATTTGCTTTTACTTTTCCTGCTTGCTAAGTCTGCTCATACAAAATTCATTAGACCGGTCAGACTCTTGACATTCCATCTGTCTCTCTTTTGTGTAAATTGTATGCTCTGCTATGCTGGTCTAGTCTGAGCTAGTCACTGGAGTTGCTAATTGTAGCACCTTAGTAATGCACTTGTGATCCTGTTTAATCTTAAAAAGGTAGTTTCCTGGATCATAGTTGTTTTCTGTTTAAAGCTACATTAATAACAAGAATTAACAAACTGGTTAAATAGTTCTTGTAGTAGGAACAAATTGTTAGAAATTCATGTAATCTTTTTGAAAATATATTATAATTCCTAGTTCTATGTAAACCATGCGGTATTTATTGTCTAGTATACTGGAGAGCTGAATGGCTAATACTTTACCTGCTGACAAGAAATGCCCCCCCCACACACACACACACTCCCCTATCCCCCATCCCACTTTAACTGGTTGTTTTGTGGGCTTTTGTTTTACATAACATTCTGCAGTTAGTGCACTGGCTTTATTAATTCAGTAATATCCATTCATCTGTTTTCTTAAGGCCTGTAGGATTATAACATATGCCTTATGCATATTTTAATTTTCTTGCTTGTGATTTTGAGGAAGCAAATCTGTTCTAAACTTAGTTCTTACTCCATTTGAATGTTGTCTTGTGTGGTGCAACAATTTAATATTACCTCGGTTCTCTTTAGCTTAGAGTACTTTGGAATTTCTTCCAAGAGAAAGAGCTGTTGAAGAATGTGTGTATTTTATTGATCCCTTTCATGCTTGCTCTCTGTGATTTTTTTTTTTTTTAACTCCTGTCTCTACAAACATGATATCAGTCTATAAAACAAAGCACAGTGAAGAAGCAGCATAGTCTAAGTCCCTTCAGCAGAAGGTAAAGAGGATGACTGAAAACAAATATTCTTCTCTGGTAGTGTGGGCAACAGTATCCCAACTTGCCCTGGAAGAGCCTGGGAGCTGACACATCTCAAGGTCGGTAGCCTGGATGCCCCAGCTTTAGATAAATAAGTGTGGCCCCTTTGTGGTTACTCTTATGTAGCTGCTTTTAGCTTGAGTATTTTTTTTTCCATTTCAGCCAGATGCTTCAGCTCTTTTAGTTGCAGGTTGGAAATAATTATTTTCAGAAATTTTTGCTGTACAAATACGTATGTTTCAGTGACAGAGAAACAATAAGGGATTTCCAGGAGCATATACTGTATTCAGGTAATTTTTTTTCTTTTCAGACTGCTAGGGGAAAGATGTATGCCTTATTTTTGCTCTTCACAAACAGAGACAAGTGAAATAATTAAAAGTGTGTAACTGGCTTCACATGTCCTTCACACATGATGGGTGACTTCAGTTACTCCTGATGCTTGATAGGCAAACATATCTTTTAAGTGCATTTTATATATTAAGTAATAGGAGCACAGAGAAGGGAAAGTCAAAACTGACCTTATATCTCTATCTCATATTTGACTCTTTTATGGAGTTGGTATCACTGAGTCTGTTGCCATCTCCATTCTGCTATTTGCATATTGCAGTTACAGCCATTTTGTCAATGAGACAGATCTCAGTGGTTCTTAACAAATATTGTTGCCTACAGGCAACAACAGGGGGAAATAAAAGATTGATTTTTAAGAAAAAGTAGAATCTGCTTGCTGGATGGACAGAAATCCAGTGCTTATTTAAACCAAAAAAAGGACATCTTCTTAAATCAGTTCAGATTCTAGCTGAGAAGATACGTAACAAGAAATGCCAAGTTACAGAGAACCAGTTTTTTTGTTGAGGGCAGTTGATGCTGGTAGTTTCAAAATAATGCAGAGTTTTTACAAAGCCTGGGAGTGTCAAGGGAAATGCCTCTTCATCTTTCTTTGTCTTTAAATTCTGAGCAAAAAGTTTATATTTTTAAGTCACATTTCTCTCCTCAGAAAGACAGTGAGTAATAAATGTGACAGAAAAAATAACCCGAACAAAAGATGTTATTGGGTGCAGTGAGGCACATGGTGAGAATGCATTTCAACAGCAAATGATTTACAATGCATATATTATAGCATGGTGTGATGTCAGGCATTAATGTGTCATACATGCCTGTTTTCATTTGTCCCATGCTGTGGGAATGGTGTCAGTGGTATCTGACACCTTTGTGAAAGATTCACTAGTCAGAAAGCATCTATATTTGCAAAATGTGGCGATTGTGAGAGTTTTACCCTCAGAGAACTATTCCAAGCATATTCATGTATTCTTTGAGGTCATACAGTGATTTATAGTACTTGATCTAGGATTTCTCTTCACTGTTTCTCGGTTCTGTGTTTTAGACAGTGTTTTCCTTATTTAGCTGGAGTGAGCCAGATTAATTTTTATGCAGAGCTTGCTTTATATTACAAAGAGAATTGATAAAATCTTGTAAAATTTTACTGGAGTGAATTGTATTCTGTAAACACTGCTGGTGTATATTGGTCAAGTGAATCCTCTTGGTAACTCTTATTTTTAGTTAATTTCCCTGTTTTTTTAAATATGTGGAGGAGCAGAAAAGGAGAGGATATGCCATCTTGTTCCTCTTCTCCTTGCTTTGATTCAGTAATAAATCTTTAATTACGAATTACCTTGAATTGGCATCACTCTGTTATCATTCTCTTTGACCAGCTGTGATCTGAAGAAATAATTTTTTCAAACTGAAGTACTGTTTTTTCCAGTATTATAGTTGCTGCTGAGAATTACTGATGAGTTTACACTCCGAAACACCAGTGAACATAAGAGAAGTTATCAAATACTTTATAGTTGTAGAAATGGTTTTTTGCCTGATAAGGATACAAAGCATGTTGAAGCAATATGGCAGCTTGAGTAACTCACATTTAGAAGTATTGGGAAAGAAAGCTGAGTACATACATGCTGAATTTTGGACCTCTGCTGGTGGGGCTGGCCAGTCATTCCTGTCAACAGCTAGCAGTGCTGCTCCCTTGAGCTTTTGATGTCTACGGCTCCAGCTTCTGGTGCTGTTGTTGCTTTTGAGTGTCTGACAGATTTCTTGGGTTTAGGGCCGTTCTTCTAACTGGAGCTCAGAAACATGAGTTCTGCAGTTTCAGGCTGGAAGAACAGGCTGGAGCTTTCTCACTCGAAGGCTTCTGTGCTCTGAGTTTGGTTTGTACTGGGTTTGGCCAGTGAGGGGTAATAGTTGGGCAGTGAGCTGCTGACTCCTTCCTCTCCTGCTTGGTTACTTTTCCAAATTGTTTTCTGTTACCAACACCACCCCCCTCCCCCGCCATGTTTCAAGCAGAGGTAAATGAATTTTGAAAGGTGTGTTCTGAGAAGTTCCTTCATGTTGCTTTCAGGTTCTCAAGGCTTTTTTAACTCAGAAAGTGCATGAATACATTTCTTCCTCCTTCCCTTTCTTTAGGGCTGTTGCAGGTGATTGTTCATTTGTTTTGGGGGGTTTTTTTGTTGGTTTTCCTGTTTATGTGTGACTAGATAATATGATTAATTTCCAACCTTGCTGTATGACTATTTTATTTATAGTGTTTTGTAGCATAATTTCTGTTTCTTGTAGCAGAACAAGTTTAGTCTTTCTGGAAGGTTCCTGGAAAGATTACTAAGCTGCAGGGTAAAAACTGGGAATTAAACAAGCGAGAACAGATACTTAGGGTTTCTTGGCTAAAACCACAGGATAGCAGAAAGTTTTAATGAGAAATTTTTAAGCTATGTCTCCAGTAATTATGGTTGCTGCTGGTGCATTTCTACTTAAGAAATTGCCATTAATATATTTGACTCAGTGGCTGAAACCTCATCAAATTTGTTGTCTCATTGCTTGGCGTGGTGCTAAAGGAGGAAACAACAACTGCTTCTATTCTGAAAGTGTTAATTGACTCCATAAATATACATTGAATTCATTTAAGTTTAATTGGCAACATTATTGAGTTTAGTGTGGACTTTTTTCAGTAAGAAATTTCAGTGTTTGTTATTTTAATTCTTTATTTAGCTTTTGCTGTATTAGCTGTATTGTTTCATTCACAGAATCCCAGAGTTGTTACAGTTGGAAGGGAACTCTGAAGATCATCTAGTCCAACCCCCAAATGCTTAAGAGCTCACTGATGAAGTGTATCTGTAAAAGTTATGCTACATAAAACTGGTAATGAAGAATCCTAAGCAGACCACGATTGTGAGAATGAAAAGACACTTAAGACTGAAGGAACATTACTAACAGTGTTGCCATAATAGAAGTTTGTTAATGGCAAATAAAATCCTCTTCGGCAGAACTATGGAGATTTTGTTTGCTCCTGGTTTATTAGCATAGGGGGCAGCAGGTTTATATGAGACTAAGCAGGGAAGAAGAGGTGGGAACATTACTTGAACTGCTCCTTCCCATGCTCTGAACAGAAACAAATTTTTCATAAGGCTAGAATATTTTCTTTTGCCAAGTGATCTTTGCGTCTAATTGCAGAAGAAAAGTATTTCCTTTTTTGTTGCCTTTTTGCTACTTGGCCTGTGACCTCCTAAGCCTCAGAAGGGCAGCAAGTAGCAGTTTAAAAATTATTGATAGCAAGTTTTAAATCAGTTTCATTTGTGAAGCATTATTGAGCTTTTGAATGTGGTTTATGGTCATGTAAAATGAATTTCAGACTTGTTTCTGCTTGATACTTGGATAGTAAATTTACTTTCTTTGAGTTTCATTGCCTTTAAACATGACATAGCTATGTTGAATTTTTTTGTGAACTGTACTGACTAGAGAGCCACTAGATTCTGTTCAGAGAAAAGGTGAGGCTGAAGAAACGAAGAAAACATGGATTTGGAAAAAAATATGACCTTTCTGTTTTGTGAAGTAGCTGTGTCACTGAGATGGTTTAGATGATGCTGAAAATAAAGAAGTGAAAAGAAGGCTTTCCTGTGTTCTGGAGTGTACTGGTGTATACTTGCTGTGATTGTGACCACATCTTTCCATGTTAGAGGTGGTAATGGCTTGTGGTAAGCACTTGAATCTAGAAGGGCACCAAACAAAGTATCTAGAATAATTTTAAGGGAAGAAAGGTCGGGGCAAAATAGTCTGTTTGCAAAAAAAAATAAGAAAAACAAATACTGATTATTCTTAGGATGCTTATAAGAATCTAATCCTATATTTACTAAACAGAGTATACTTTGTTAGAAATACATTGGAATCTCATTAGAATTTAAGTGTGTGTTTGGTTGATCGTGAATGAGATGATATATGGGTTTTCTTGGGGTGGGGGAGGATTGCTGATGACCTGTTCAGACAGATGTTGAACAGCCATGATGCCATTCTCTGAATCTGAAACAAGTTGTCTTCACATCTGGCAGATGGAAGCAGTGCAGTACACTCAGTAGATCAGTCATGCCTGAATGAGGTGTCAGCTGTCAGACACATTTTTGGAAAACATTGGTTAATGAGATTATTGCCAGTAGAAAAAATACACTGTAAATATGGCAGAAGTTGCTGTGGCTGTGCTAATGCTTGTAGATGCCCACAGAGGTGAGTCACTGTAAGGAATAAATGAACTAAAAAGTTGAAAAAATGGACTTGAAAAATGCTTTTTCTTTTTTTCTTTTTTTTTTGTGTACAGTACTATTCAAATGTTTTTAGTGGCTAAGAATCTAAGTGTTTTAAGATATCTTTTACTAAAAAACCCACACAAGATAATCTTAAAAGACAGATGTTGGTGATATTTCTATTAATATGACACCTGCAGAGCATAAGTCAAGGCTGAACAGAGAAGTACTGGTCTGGGTGATACAAAATCCCATTTCTGCGATCCTCTCTCAGCTCCCTGTGTTTCATAAAGGCTCTATTTTCTGACCAAGCTCTGTTTTATTTTTAGGAGGATAGCCTTGTGTTTAAAATGGAAGTTGACATAAATGGAGAGTCCAGAACTGCCTTGTCCACCCTCCCTGTGCCTCTTGCAGAGGTGGGCTCTGCAGGCAGGATGGAAGCTGAAAAGCCCCGCTGTTCCAGTACCCCCTGCTCGCCCATGCGGCGGACAGTTGCGGGATACCAGATTCTCCACATGGATTCTAACTACCTGGTGGGCTTCACAACTGGAGAGGAGCTGCTAAAATTAGCCCAGAAATGTACAGGAGCTGAAGAGAACAAAGGAGAATCTGGGCCGAACTTGCGCTCCAAGCAGCTGGATCCAGGACTTGCGCGCTCCTCCCGTTTGTACAAAACCAGAAGTAGGTACTACCAGCCATATGAGATCCCAGCAGTAAATGGGAGGAGGAGGAGGCGGATGCCCAGCTCAGGGGATAAATGCAATAAAGCTTTACCATATGAACCTTACAAGGCACTTCATGGTCCCCTGCCTCTCTGCCTTTTGAAAGGTAAAAGGGCTCATTCAAAATCCCTGGACTACCTCAATTTAGACAAAATGAGCATTAAGGAACCTGCTGACACAGAAGTGCTACAATACCAGCTCCAACACCTCACCCTTAGAGGGGACCGTATGTTTGCAAGAAATAGCACATGAGCTGTTATTTTGAACTTAGAAATGATTTCTGATCCTTCCTCTGTTGCTGCAAAAATCCACTGTTGTACTGTGTACATGACTGTCCACATTGTAGGTGGTTGTATCAGCTAAATGTTACCAGAAAGTAATTTATTTGAATAGAGTCTTGGCAATGCAATGTGTTACAAATACTCAGAGGGAGGAATCTTTTCTGAGCAAGCAGCTTCTGGTGCAAATTTGACTGCGATCAGTGGATATTTCTTTGGACTCATTTTAACAAAAAAAAAAAAAGCTTTTGATTTTTGAGTTTGGTTTGGTTTTTTTTTTTTTTTGTACAGCTAGATCTACTATTTACGGTAATCTAACACTGAAAAAATGGTGATGTCTGCTTGGTTGTTGCTAATTTTGGCTTGATGTTAGAAACTGCTCTTGGATAAGTACTCAAGTTTAGGAGGTTCTTTGGTTTTACTTTTTGTTTCTGTATTCAGTAGGAAAATGAATGGGTTTTGACAGCATGGAAGGTGACTGAATAAATCACTTTCTGTTTAAACAATCCAGTTCCATCATTTTTGTACTGTACTTACGCTAGGGATGAAGGTGAGATTTGCTTATAAAGCAAACCTTTGCTACTTGAATCCTATTAAATTACTTTTTCAATTTCTGCATGGAAGCAATTGCTTTGCCTTTCCTATGAAACATGTTCAGAATAAGTATGTGAGTTTTTTAAAGCAAATCTTTTGAGGAGTGAAGATTTTATTGTTATTGTTGATTTTATTTTTTACATTGTCTTGAGAGACAAATTGGAATGTCTGCACTGGTATGTCAGTAATGTTTTTGGGTTTAATTTATGATTTCTGTACCATGTATAGTAGCAGAAGGTGTCAAATAACTTCAGAGTAGATTTGGAAATTCTCTTGACTTGAAGCACTGAACACTTGGGATCTGGAGGGCTGATTTTATTTGGCAGGGTGCAAATGAAGTATTTCTATATCAGCATTGAAGAGATGATCCTGGATTATTCAACAGAGTAGGTTGAATACATTGGCTTACTTTTGTTACTTAATGAATTTTTATCCAAACATAACATCAAACGCAGGTTTCAACAGCTGTATTTCTAGGTGTATTTGAAACATTTTAATAACTTAACATTTAGAAACAAAAAATGGTTTTCATACTTTTTTTTTTAGATGCATTCTGTTACTAAAGGAGTGTGCAACTTGATTTTTGCTGATGACCTCTGCAGAAGTTAAAAGTAATGTCATGCTCATTTTAAATGTAAATTATTTGATCAGTTGTTTCTGATAGAATTAAGATTTGTTTTGTTTGTTTGCTTATCACTCAGAATGAATAGAAAGCACTAGTTAGTGCATGTGCTATGGAAAATGAAAAGTTCTAATTCTGTCACTCACTCCAAAGTTTTAAATGAAGGCAGCCCAGTAGTGAGCATTTTGTGGTTGGGTTATCTTTTGTTTAGGTTTGTTAGAAACGTTACAAAAAACAATGTGTATTTTTGAAAGTTAACTATACCTGTGTAAATTTAATGTATTGAACAATGACCTTGAAAGTAAAGTCTTCCTATATAGTCTTTAGTTTGAAAAAGAGAGTATGGTCAGATGCCAAAGAGATGGGGATTTGTTTAAGGAGTAAACACCACTTGTTATTGAAACACCCAATGAAAATGTATTTCTGACTGAAAAATAAAAAGGGTGGTATAAACAGCTATTGTTGTGGAGTCTTTTGCTGTATAGGAGAAAGAGGACATTTAAAAAATGCAACTTTAGACCAAGGAATATTTAAAAACAACTTGAAAGGAGGGATCCTGAACTTCTGTGAGATAGATGCTTAGGTTTGTTACTTTGTTTTGAAACACATGCCATGCATTTACATATAGTATTTTGTGCTCGTTTCTGATGTTCAGTGCTGTAGTTGTATGGCTACACTAAGGCAGAGCTTAATGGCTTTCTGGCTGAGTTCAAACGTAAGAAATGTGTTAGTGTTTTATCTGTTTTGGTGATTTGCTAATGAATGTGCTCAGACATGGTTACGTTTGCTTAACTCATACACACTTGCAGCTCTCATAATGTGGGAAATACTACTGATAGTAACTATAATAGAGGCTAAGCAGAGAATTGTTAGTGGATAACTTAATTGTTTTTTTCTAACTTTCAATGGTACCAAAGAATCAGAAGCAATTACCCAACATAATGAATTTTGTTTTATAGCGTGGTCTGGGTGAAGTCAGCTGTTAACTTCTCCTTAAGGTGTGCTAAAGAGAAACTAGAAAAAAAATCATCTTCAGTGAGAATATTGGCAGTAAAAAGTAGAAAAGATGCTTTGGAGAAAACTTACAGTGGAGCTACATTACAGAAATGCAAGTTGTTATAAACTTATGTGAGAAAAATGCAGATCCAAAAATGAAAAATGTAGATTTATTACAATGCTAGTAGTATCTTTGAAGACAATGTCAAGCTTGGCAGCCAGCAGTAAAAGAGCATATTTCTTTGCCTGTTGTCTGAGCATTTGGCAAGTACAAGTTTATTGATGTTTCTTTCTGGACACTAACTTTCTGCATGAATAGTTTTCTGTGATTTGATCTCTTAATTGGGACATCAGTTTCTGTGATATGTGATTACACTGAACACTGTAAGAGTGGCACAAAAGTGTCTGTCAGATAGACCCTCAGAAGAACACACTTAATAATTTTTTTTTCCTGTGTCACAGTACATTTTTTTAGCCAGAGGTTAATGTGAACTTTCCAAGTCCTTGAAAACCTTCAGACAGATTACATGAAGGGGGGCTTCCCTAGGTATTTTGCTAGTGAAATTCTTTTTCTCTATGACAGCACCAGAGCACTCTGGGAAGGTCAAACTATCTTCAGATGTACAGAATACGGAAAACTTTCCTTCTTAGAAGAAACAAGGGGGATCTGTAGTGTTCTGCAGTACTTGCTTCTGATCTTGTAAAAGCTAGGTGTCATTGTTTAATATATGATACAGAGCTTAGATGAGCTGTAAGGGCTTTTTAGGTGTTTTCTTCTAGCTCTTAAGCACATGTACAACTTGGAAGAGTGTAGGTTGTTACAAGAAGCTGGTAACTGACCTACAAAGCATCACAGGCTTGTAAAAAAAAAAAAAAAAAAAAAAGAAAAACAATAAGAGTCTCTCTCGTGTCTCAGGAATCATTATTGAGCAGTTTTTCTGCCTTTTTTCCATGTATCACATCATGATGAATTCTACCAGCCAACAACTATTTCAGCAGAAGAATCATTCTTAGTGTTGCTGCTCCCTCAGAAGTTGCTCCTGGTTGCTGCATTTGGCTTCTTCTGGATGGCAGTGGTTCAAATTCAGTGCTGCTGCTCCTGTGGTGTAAGTGCCAAAGCTAATCCTGTGCCTTTCTGTGGGATGGCTCAAGGGAGGGAGCGTTACCCTACTGCTTGAATACCCAGTCCATCTTACATCCTCCTTAACTTACTCTTAGCTTTAGTTGGTAGAGGATGACATTGGGTCAAACCTACAGAGGAGCTATTTGGGCCATATTAGAAGAGCTGAGGAAAGAAGACTTGTTTTTCTGTGGAGAAAAACCCAGAATCAGTTGGATTGAGCTGAAAGCAAAAAAGAAGGTGAGGATATTAACTGACCACATTCCATCCATTTTTAGGAGACAAATTCTCTCACCCTGCATATGCTTGATCTTGCCTATCAAATAATTGGTCTGGGGTAAGAAGAGGGAGAGGACAAAGAAGGAGAGCTTTACACTTTTTATTTCTGGGAAGCGTGGAAGGACAGAAAACATTCGTAATATGTCAGGGGAAGGTCTGGAAGAATAAATGGAAAACCTCAGAGGGGCAGTGCTGCAAGGGTAGGAGTAGTGAATTTGTGTGATTTCAGTGTCAAAATAGGCAAAGACATGGAAGAAAATGATGTGCTGGTCTCAGATCTCTCTAGAAAGCAATTGACTGTATTTCTGCCTGATTAAGTAGGGTGATGGGAGGTCTTAGCAAAATGCAGAGATACCAACTGGTCTGCAGTGAAGATAGGAAGCAGGAGCTTGAGGCTGTGTGTGTACACTTTCATACTAACAAGCTTAAATGAAATTTAGATGAGAGTTCTGAAGCAATAAAATAATTTTATTCCATTTTAGTATGGTCTAAATTAAAATCCTATGGTGTTTCTATGATATTGGGCAGATCTACACAGTGACTAGAGGTAAATGGTGCAATTTCATAATCTGAAAAGCTTCCTGAAAAGGAGGAAGACTTTTGTCTGGTAAGTTCTTTTATTATTAATTGCAGTTTGAAAAGATGTAGTATGTAGTCTATTGTAAACACCAACTATGATGTCTGGTAGGATTATTGTTCCATTTCATTTTGAGAAACTCTCGCCTGCTGGAGCTCCTGGTGACCTGTTCTTTCTGTGGTGGTTGAGGAGACACAAGTGCTAAAATATGCAGGAACTTTGAGAACAGTCAGCTTGATCCCTGTGAAAAAATGGAGCAAGCCGTGATTTGCTGCAGTGCTTTACATTAAACTATTTTTCAGAAACTCAAAGCATTCAAAAAAAGCATTAGGTACTGGGATGCCTTTCGAAGTCTGTTTTGGGCCAGAAATGTTGCAGCATCAGAGCTCCATGGTATGAACTGTGTCTGCAAAGGGAAAAAAGTAGAAAGGGAGAGATGATGTCGCTGTGCACTGGAATATCAGGTGGCAGAACACCAACCTTTCAAGCTAGGTGGATGAGGCAGAGTGGAAAGAAGAATGTATTAAGTGCCAATTCATTTATTTCTGCTTTAACTCAGGGATTTAAAGTTTTGAATGTTAATTACGGCAAACATCTTCCAATTTTAATGAAGAAAAATTGAAAGATGGCCAGAATAGCTACAACTCCAAGCAACTTGCTGCATGCAAGTCTTCTACCTATCCATCTATAAAAACACTTTCTATAGAATTTAGATATTTTTAATTTTTAACAGCCTTTCAATGTTCAGCTGATAAAGTTTCAAAGTTTATTTTGGTAAAGAGTTGGAAAAAAACAGTGTTGGAGGAAGAAATACTGGTGGGATGTCAGTTACAATGGTAGATAAACCTTCACGTGCAGATTGACAGTCCTGTTGATTTAATAACTTTGAAGTAGAATGGCAAACACAAAAAAAAATCATCACTCCCAGGAGCAGAGGTGGAACAAGATAAACTGTAAAGACTGCTCCAATCTGCACATTTTGTGAGACACAATAATGTCTCAGAGGTGATGAAGTGCTTCACAAAAATTAGTCTTAATGTTTCATAGGGGGTTTTAGAAGTCTGTATTACCCAGTTCTCATAGAAACATGGAATCATTTAGGTTGAAATAGAGCTCTTAAGTTCATCAAATCCAGCTGTTAACCCAGCACTGCCGAGTCCACACTGACCTGTGTCCCTAAGTGCCACATCTGTGGGTCTTTCTTATTCTTGCATACTCTTGTCATGTAATAAATGCTTTATATGTTCAGAGTAATTCAAGATTTTAGTCAGTATTAAAATTGCTATTGCAATAATTGGCCTCAAAAAGAGGTATTTTTTTTAAATGCATATAAATGATGGCACATTTCTATTTGTATAATTTAGCCTTAAAGTCAATGGGAAAATAGCTGTTGGTTTTAATATCAAAGGATTTGGACTTCAGAAAATAAAACTGTAACACTTTATTTTTATGTCAAACCTTCAGTCAGCTGCCTTTATTCCCGTCTCTTATTCTGTGGCATTAATGTTGATTACTTTAGAACTTCAGCCAGAAGATAAGACATTTTTGGAATGAAGAGATTGTCTCAAATGGGCAATTTTCAAGGGATAAAAGCCTTACTTGGTTTGTGCGTTTGAAAAATACTCTCAGTTGAGACTTGCCTATCTCAGGGGAAGTACCTTGGGAGGGGACTATATTTTTATTTTTATTTGACAGTGAGTTGAAGGAAGAAGGCAGCAGCATTAGTCTGACAGTGGCTGATGCCTGATTTATAAGGATCCCAAAAGAAAAAAACCCTATACAGTAATTGTATATGTGATTAATCAGAGGAGACAGTGGCTTCAGACAGTGATTGGAATGACCCAAGGTATCTTTAAAGGCAATTTAGGAAAACAAACCCAAACAATAGGTATCTGCAATATTCTACTTGCACAAATGAGTTTTCTTGTATCTTTGCTCTGGGAAGTCCAAATTCAATCCCAATCTGGTGTGAAACGGTAGTAATCCTGACTGACCGATTGACAGAAGCTTGAATTTCCTGCAGAGGGAAGGTCAGCAATGCTGTTTGCTGGGGTGATTTCAACATAGCAAGCAATCATTGTGATTAAAGCTCCCTTTGAGACTGAATGTTTTCCCTGACTGGAAGTCTAAATCTGTCTTTAATCATCCAGATAAGATGACATCATCAGGATGCTATAAACTGTCTGAAAGATTAAATGCCCACTATCAAATGCAAACTTAATCCTGAAGCAGGAAAACAAAAAGGCTGCTTTTTTTAGTTCTTGGATTAGCATTGGTTGACATGGAACTGAACTAAATGCTATAGCTGAAGAAAAAGATCTGTAGTAGAATGTGTGGTAAATATAGAGAGAATCTTTTTTTTTTTTTTTTTTTTTTTTTTTTTTAGCTTGGTAGATTACTGCTTTCTCAAAGAATTGTTCTTGGGTGATCTGTGGGAAGATGCTTTTCTGCACTTTGTCCCAGGCAGCCCTGAAGACTTAGCTCAAGATGGGATACCTCTGTAGTAACATTCACAATACAGTTAGTATTACAACTGTAATAGGAATGAGGAAGTCAGGTATACCTATCACACACGCAGAATTTATCCACAGAAATACAGCATATATTTTTATTATGTAAAAATGAGGCAGTCCAAAAAGCAAGAAGCCTGCAACAAAGCCATCCAACAAAATTCTGTCTGACTCAGTAGAAGATTTTGTGTAACTATCACAGGCTGAGGTTAAGAATTTAAAAGCCTGCTTAAATGCACAGGACAAGGCAGTCAGTATATGATGGATGGGTCAATTGGAAACAGGAATGTAAGGTGGTTTGAAAATTCACTGTTCTAAGAAAACAAAAGGTGGTAGTGAAAAGTCTTCTAAATGCATCGAAAGCAGAAAGACATCTAGGGAACCAGTGAGGAGATGACAGGAGAAGAAAGTGTCTAAGAGGTGGACTAGTGATGAGACTGTGACAGAGAGGCTTAATGAATTCCTTGTGTAATTTTTATTGCTGATAGTGTTGGGGAAAGTCTCATGCACACAATAAATTATTTGTATGAAAGGGATTCAGAAAACAGGTTATCAAAAGAGTGAAGAATGATTTGTTTATAATTAATTGAAAATAGAATGTATTTAAAAGGCTGTTCAATTTAGAAATGGGAGGGGGAAAAAACATTAAAGCTCAGCCCAAGAAAATTGGATTTTTTTTTTCTTAAATCACTGAATTAATCAATTAGTGTCAAAATGAGATTATTAAGGGAGTTGTTCCATTTGCAGATAAGGGTAAAATCCTTTCTGAAAATAATGAGTTCCAGCAACACACAAGTTACTGTGCTCAGAGCAGGAGTAAGTACGTGGGTTGCTGACCATGAAAGCTGAGGTGATGCCAGGATAGATTGTCTTGTGGTGTCCCTTGACTTCTTCATTAGGAACATATTTAAGAAGTCTGAAGATGGAGCAACAGCTGTTAAGCCACATCTGGACAGTGCAGAAATACCTGTCTGCAGCCAACACACTTGGAAAGTTAAATCTGTATTATACACCATATTCTGACTGTCACTTGACTAAGTCTTATCCAGCATCCTCCTGCTAACAGAGGACAAAGGAGCAGAGGAGCCAGCTTGATTTGAAGGGAATGCATACTAAGTGTTGGACCACATGAAAATACAGTACAAATGAGCTGCCTGGACAGGGTGGCATTCACCTGAGGACCTGAACACATAGATAAATGTGGACTGTTGGGATGTTAGTATTGTGTACTTTTTGGATCATCCCCATGTGTAATGAATAACTAAAACCTATAAATCTGCTGGATGACACTAAAAAGAAGAGTGAGAAATGACTGAAGTATTGTATTGCTGTGCTCTGAGAAAGTCTAGAATGTGCACTTTTAAGAACATGTTGGCCATTTCCCAGTTCTCAGACTGGAAAGAGTTTAGACTGTCAGACACCATCATAGTGTCCAGCCTGATCTTAATATAATGTCCAGTATATCTGTATGAGATCCATAATTTCTGATTGAACTGCATGTTCAACTGAACTACATTGTTGTGCCCTTATGCCTTCTCTTCTCTTTACTGTCACTAGGCATATTAAAACATAGATTTTGAAATGCTTCGTGTTTCCAGTTGAAAACTCTGTTTTCATTTAAAATAGGATTTTGCTTTCTATAATAAAGAAGTTGAAATTCAGTTGCCAGGCCTTCCCTCGTCATCAGTGCAGAGTGTTAAGAGTTTAGATTTTCCTGAGGAAGACTTCCTGCATTAAAAGCTTGATGTCTTTTTCAAGTCCTAAGCTGCAGCCATAGTCTGAAGAGGGGACTGGCTTACTGAAAAAAAGTTTTCTTTGAGTCATTGTGTTGATGTTTACGTAGAGTAGAACATAGCCAAGAGTTTGCCCAAGGGTACTGTGGTCTGCATACTAAATGCATAGAAGCAGGGTTTTATATCACACACATTGAAAAACTCTCTGTTCCTATTATACAAAAAGTACTGCTACAGCGTGGACTTAAAGACATAGTTCTGGCTAATTCTCATGTTATAATTACCTTCAGGGTCACATTTTCCCAACTATATTTTAAAGAACATTTCTTGTGTAAAATACTGTTTCCTAGGCTCTTTTGTACTAATTTAAATTTGGGCTGAATAAATATAGATGAAAACCAGCATCTAATTTGTAATAATTCAAAAAGGTTGTTTTTTTCTAAACATACATCTGCTTAAAAAAAACCCCAAATTTGTTAGAATATAAAAGTCATGGTATTCTTTTGGAAAAAGTGGCACACTCATATACTTGTGCTCTGCAATAACCCTGTTAATATTATTTCCATAGTTGATTTTGAATTACCACTTTTCTGCTACCCTAATGGTCTCAATTGGTGCTATTTTTCTCTGCACCAACACAAAGCTAACTTCATCTCAAATTCAGAGTAAAAAAAAAAATAAATTATGCAATCAGCTCTCAAATAGGGTTTCAAAACTAAGTAGTAAAATTAGAAAGCATATGAAGCATTACTCAGAAATATAAATGCATTCCTTTCTTGAGTACTAATCCTCTGGAGTGCAAGTGTGTCTGTGTTGTGTGAACATAAACTGTTTCTCAATATCAAAAACCAGTAAGTTTCTGTAATACGCTGTGGAGCCTGGGGGCAAACTGAATCCCATGTGATGTGGCAGTTGCTAGGGTAACTACCACTATTTGTGACTGCTGAATATAAGAACTCTTTATCGGAGGCTTTTCCTTCCTTCTTGCTCTCTTTATTCTCTTTTTCTTGGCTAACAAAGGGATGGGAAGTAGCATATATTTGGAGCATCACACGATGGGAATTTGACCCCCACTTTAGCAAACAGAAAGAGAGAGGCTTTCACAAGTGTAGCCTCATTTCTGTATGCAAGATATGTGGAATTTTAGAAGTGCATATTTGACTTTTCCAAGCTTTTCTGTGGCAGTCAGTTTTGCTCCTGCTGACAGCACAAATGCTTTAAGCAGAATAAAATTAGCTGGGAAATGATGAGCTCTGTCATCTTGCTTCTTATTGTAATTCAGTCTAATTTCACAGGAATCCAAAGCAAAAATAGAACAGTATTTGCAAAAAGAGAACAAAACATAAACACTTCATGGATTTTTACACTAGCAGCTATGGAAAGAATACAGTGTTTTGCCTATTCATAGCAAAAAGTAAGAGAAGACTACAGGCAATGCAGTGTGTTTTTTTTAAATTATTTTCTTCCTTTTGATGTCTTGTTACTATTAATTTTCAAACACATTTGCAAATGTATTCTGCTTAAAAGGGGAACATCGATTTCCAGTCCTTTTTGTAAAAACTGTGTTCAGTGTTTTTCCAAAAAAACAAACAGCAATATATTTTTTTACTGTGAAACTGGTAGAAGTGTGCCATTTGATATGATTTTATTGCCAAACCATTGTTTTTTCTTCTTTTCTTTTTTCTTTTTTTTTTTTTTTTTTTTTTTTTTTTTTTTTTTTTTTTTTTTTTTTTTTTTTTTTTTTTTTTTTTTTTTTTTTTTTTTTTTTTTTTTTTTTTTTTTTTTTTTTTTTTTTTTTTTTTTTTTTTTTTTTTTTTTTTTTTTTTTTTTTTTTTTAGATTTGGAGGGAAGTGGAAAAAGCCTACTATTTTCGGTGCAGCCTTGGCAACCAATCTGTTGGTTTCAGGAGATACTGCTATTTGTTCTACTCATGTGAAAGTTAAATGTCTCGTTTCTTTAAATAATTAGAGAAATAATTTCTTTGCTTTCAGTTATTTCCCCCGTATCCTATGAAAAACAAAGCTCTTTGAAATTAAGTACCAGAGCTTAAAAAGTGAGTATGTGAATTTAGCCATTACTCTTGAATGTGAATGATCTTTTATCAAAGGTGTGACTACCTGCTGCTCTTACTGAAGCCAGCAGGTTTAAATACAAAGCATGGGTGCAAGTAGGGGATTTTAGCCATTCTTGTCTGAAAACTGTAATTGATTTAAGCTGAAAAACTTTAGACAAGCCAAACCTGCTCACTGAGGGTATTCTTTCTTGTGCTTCTAGGCATGATAGTTGACACAAGAAAAAAAATGAAACAGTCTGAACAAAAGTGTTAATTGCCTTTACCTGTTCTCCAAACTATTTGTGA
Source organism: Empidonax traillii (assembly GCF_003031625.1). Taxonomy (NCBI): domain Eukaryota; kingdom Metazoa; phylum Chordata; class Aves; order Passeriformes; family Tyrannidae; genus Empidonax; species Empidonax traillii. The sequence goes on from NW_020955211.1 coordinate 890,553, forward strand.
ACTCATTCTGAATTTTCCAAACAGTTTTTAATGAATAATAGAATCATAGCATATCCTGACTTGGAAAGGACCCATTAATCTCATCAAAGTCCAGCTCCTGGCCCTGCACAGGACCATCCCCAGTAATCACACCATGTGCTTGACAGTGTTGTCCAAACTCCTCTTGAACTTTGTCAGGCTTGGTGCTGTGAGCACTTCCCTGGGCAGTCTGTCTGTTCAAGTGCCAGCTGCACTCTGGGGGAAGAACCTTTTCCTAATATCCAAAGTAAACCTCCCCTAACACAACTTCAGGCCATTCACTTGGATCCTGTCACTGGTCATCATGAAGACATTGCTGAAAGTGGTCTCTTACAAAAGTGAAATTATAAGTACTCTATTTTCACCCACTAACAAGTTCCTAAAGAGTGACAGGGTTTGCATGCTCAGGTTATCTTGCAAGTTGAGAGCCTGAATGTCAAACTCTTCATGATTGAACTTGATTCTCAGTGTTATATTTAAGTGGCAGTGGCGATTCTATAAAATAAATTAAAAAGAACTGGTGTCATAGCACCATAGCAGAACTAGAGCTTAATTAATATAAAAAGCACCTTAGGCTTTTATGGTAGAATTTATGAGAAGACACAGAATTGCTATGACACTTCCTATTTTAGACTGTGTATTCAGTTGCACCAATAAATTTGTAATTTGATATTAAGAGCAACTAATGCCTAGAGATAGCTACAAAAAATGTAAGCCAATGTAGGCATGATTTTTGTTAATTTGAATTTTGCTGGATAATTTCCCTGCTTTGATGATATGAAACTTGTCTCTCTGTGAGACGCTATCATCTCTCCCTGTTGTTTGCAATATACAGGCTAAAACATACTTTGCTGTGAAAGTTCCTTTTGCTGTGTCAAGATACTTGTTAGGTTTATTAAATAAGGCACACAAAACAGTCTGTTGTTTCTAACTGGTGTTTCCATATGTATGGAAACAGTGCTTCTCCAGTGAGAAGCAGCTGAGCAATTTTTAAAATGGTACTTTGAGACATTCACTGTCTGCACAACAGATAGAGGCTCGCAGTGAAGAAAGGTAATCCTAAGTTTCCTTTGGTACTTCCCCAGCAATGTGGTCTGAGCATGAATGGGACTGTTTGGATTTCTAGAGATAACTAGAAATGATTTTAGGAAGCGTAGTGCAGATCTACATTCTTTTTCTACCTTATGACCCTGTCTCCTGTGTAGGCTTGTAGTTCAGTATTGGAAATCTAGTCCATGCAAGGCTGGGCAGAGCCAATTCATTTCTCTCATCATCTGCCAGCTTTGTTGCTCATTTATTTTTGTTCTGTTTCACTTAAGTTGTAACATTTGTTTTGGTTACAGGGTTTATCTCTTTTGACGTCTGTGCACCATCTCTTCTGTTGCAGGATTCTAGGTATTGTGACTCTAATAACAGTATTAAGATAATATTATATATATATGTATTATATATTATATATATATATAATAAAATAGTATTTAGAACCACAGAATGGTATAGGTAGGAAGGGACCTTAAAGATCACATAGTTCCAACCCTCCCTGTGGTAGGCAGGACACCTCTCACCAGACCAAGTGGCTCAAAGCCCCATCTGATCTGGCCTTGAACACTTCCAGGGATGGGGCAGCCACAGCCTCTCTGGGTGACCTGTTCCAGTGCCTCATCACCCTCGCAGTAAAGGACTTCTTCTTAACATCTGATCTAAACTTACTTTATGTCAGTTTGAAGCCATTCTCCCTTTTCCTGTCATTGGTGGGCAGTGAGAAATTGCATTTTGCATCATTTGTTTTGTATATTCTGGGTTTGTTAATATTATTATTTGCCTTCCCATTTCAGTCCTGTTAAACTGCCTTTATCTCAAGCCATGAATTTTACTTTTTTCCCTCCAGTTCTCTACCTCATTCCACTGCAGGCGGGGGAAGGAGCGAGCTGCTCTGTGGTGTTTAGCTGCCTCCTGGGTTAAACCACAACAGAATTCTAAGGAAAAAAGATGTTGAATTGTTGAACTGTTAACTTGTGAAGAAAGATTGTAAGTATGTTTAGCTTAGCTTAAGGATGACTGAAGAGGAATAGCATATTCCTGATGCATTTCTATGGCTTCAAAGTGCTGTGGTAATGTATACAATACTGCATAATAAATACCTAGTACCAAGCTGTTGCAAATGTTAAAGAACAGCATATAGTGGCAGTGGTACAAGAACTTGTGATGTAGGGAATCAAGAGATTATAATGCCAGCTAAGACCAATATAATAACAATGAGTATTGTGGTTTTCTTTTGTCAGTTCAGTAGAAAGAAATAAACTGATACAAGTTGTCATTTGCCTCATCAAAATAAGCAAAACGATTTTATAAGGATGCTACCTGGAAATGAGTCTGTAAAATAGATGATTTATTCAATGTGATCTATGTATTTGCATAAAGTATATGCTGAATATTGTGGATTGATTAGTAAGAGGAGAAAACTGAAATAAAGCAAGAGTAAGGGAGGTGATGCAGCAGTATGTATTAATTTTTAATAACCAAAATAGTTTTCTGTGGCTGGCCTGTATTTTCACATGTATAGCCAATTAATACCAAGATTTCTGACAAGGATTTTTAAAAGTAACTGGAAAAAACAGAGATGGTAAAAGAGCAGTGGTTCTGTCATCAGTTGGGGCTTTTCTTTGGCTGTTTTTGCTGACCAGAAGCTGAAGTATATTTTTACAGAGTAGAAGCTTTCAGGCTCTCTCAGGAAATTAGTTCAAATACTTCAGTCTGACACTTTCCATTTTCACTTGCAGAGTCTGAACACACTCCCTGGCGGTGTTGTGTGGTGTGAAGCCAAGCTGGTATTGGTTTAGGTGCACGATTTCTATGTGTGTGCACACAGCTGAGCAGTTTGGTGCCCTGCAGCATTTGTAGCTGCATTGCAATCCAGTTCAAGGCAGATTGAGTTGTTTATATGTTAAGGTAGTGGTTTGTGCCTGTGTTACCCCAGCAGGACACTCACGACAGAACGCAGTTATTTCTGTCTCTTCTTTAGACGCTACTGTCAGTTAAGATGAGGCAGTTTAAAACTTCATAATTTCTGACTTGAGAATATCTAAAATACAGGTGTGAAGGGATTGGTCGCCAAGAGCTGAAACGTTTTTCCTAAATAGGGCATATTTAGTGAAGGCTTCACAGCTCCTGATACAAAGGTGTTTCTTTTTTAAAACTATGGAGGGGTTGGGAAACCCAGATGCCATGGGCTAGCTGGGCAGAAGGAAGTCAGCTCTCCTGAAATCTCACATAAGATGTGAGATGATTCACAAGAGATGAATGCTTACCTTTCTCTTCCACTTGTTCAATCTAGACATCAGGAGCATTAGGGAAACAAGTAAAAATCAATTTTATTTTGATTAATAAGATGTGAGGAAAAGTTGTTTGCCTAGCAGGACCTAAATTATTTTGGCCTGGATATTGGAAGTGAGAATTCATTTTTTTTAATAATGATGTTTTTTATCTCAATAGTGGCATTTCTTTAAAAATAGCCAAAAGGAATTATTTCAACTTTTAATAGATGTCACTCTTTCTCCCACATCAGGCTGAGTTTTTAGATTATTTCCCAGGTCAATTATTAAGACTGTTGTCTAATTATTCACTCACAGTGCCTTTACAGGAATGTTTGTCATAGTTCTGATTTTAGCAAGGAATTTTTCTTTCCTTTCCACCCCTGAGTGTGTGCTCTGTGGGTGGGCCATCAGGTAAAACAAAAGAACTGTCCTGGTCCACTAAATGGCTGAGACATTAGTCTCCTAGAAACGAAGGGGGAGGAATTGGGAAAGGCTAGGGTGTGTGGGTGGAAGGAGGGGGGGTTTGGGGGGTTGGAGCTCAGCTCTGGACCTGGAGGGGAGCCTGCTGCAAGCTGGAGACACTGCCTGGTTTTTTCTTTGTCTTTTCCTGTCAGAGGGGAGTTTTTATTCTGCTCAGCTGTTGCTGGCTGCAGGCCCAGCTCACCGTGAAATCCTCACCAGCTGAAGATTGTGAGTTTTCTTCCATTGGGAGAACTTTCTGTTTTATTGCTGTTTTTGTTTCCCTCCCCTTTCCCCCCTCACCCCCCCACCCGGCAGCAACCAAGGATCTCACAGCGCCGCCTGGTGACGGGTACTGGACATTACAAGTTCTACTCCTCCAGTGATCCAACAGCGCCACCTGGTGACTAGTATAGGACACTACAAGTCCTGCACCTTCTGTAACTCAACAGCGCCACCTGGTGAATGGTACAGAACATTACAAATTTTGCATCTTCAGTGACCTGACGGCGCCCACTGCTGACTGTGGCTGGAACTGCACCGAAGGGTGCTAAAAATTGAACTTTTTAATTTTCTTTTTGCCGGTTTATCGGTTTTGTTCTTGAAGGGGATTATTGGTGGGTATAGAAGTATTGCTTGGTTGTTTTACTTGGTTTTTTTTTTGTGTTCCTTTTAATACACACATACCTTTTAATAAAGGGCTGTTTGTTTTTTTTTTTTTTTTTTCATTTTCCATAATTTGTTTTCCTTCAGTCAGAGCCTCTTCATTTCGGATTTATAATTGCTTAGGAAAAGAAGTTTTGGTCTTTTCCTCCTAATCCATCCTCAGCAAAAGACCCTTGTCTCATTTAAACTGGGACAATGTTGCATAAAATAGTATACTCAAACTTACTCTTTCTTTCAGACCTAATCATCTGCAAGACCACCACTTGTTTGTCTGCTTCAATTTCACATTTGTTCCAACCTAAATATCACCATTATTTTTAGGGCTTATTATGTCTCCAAAGGTAGATTTCTCTGTACAAATTAAAAATTGAATTTCCTGTTAAATTATTAATAACTACATCTTTCCTGGATAATTAACACCTCAGGATTAAGTCTGAAAGTTGGGTCTTGTGGGAGGTTTTTTGTTGTTGATTTTTTTGCTTGGTTGGGTTTTGTTTGTTTGTTTGTTTGGGGTTTTGGTGTTGGGTTTTTTTGTGTGTGTCTGTGGTTTTTAATGTTTGGTTGGGGTTTTTTGTTTGTTAGTTTGTTTGGTTTTTTTAATTGGGATGTAGTTGTTCCTGATAACCAGGAAGCAGGTCACATTGAAAAACTGGTCTGCTGTGCAGGCCCTTGTCATAAAAAGAAAGCACCTTATTATTGGTGGCAATCTTTGAATTACTCCCCTTATGTCTGCATAACATACCAGGTGCCACATTCTGGTTTGTGGTCAAAGGGGAAAGACCTACAGCACAGTCAGTCTATCTGTTGGCTGTTTATGAGTTGGGCCAGGTGGCAGCAGACTGGATGACCCTGATGATTTTGGCAGGAATCAGAAAACAGAGCAGGTGACACTGTGTCTAATTGGCACCACATGCCCCCCATTCCCATTTTCCTCTGTGGTGAAGAGCCTTGAGACTGTGCTGAAATGTTAGAGCCACAACAGGTGGTGTTGATTTCACCCGGGTAGAAAGATAAAGTATCAAGAGGAAGCAGGAATCTATCAGAGGGAAGGAAGCATGTTGTCCTGGATCAGAGAGTCTTCACTCAGGTAGGAGCCAAAATGATGGCAGCAGGAAGAGGGGAGCACAGGGAAAAATGGCAGTTTTGGGATGAAACCAAACATATAGTGCAAGCACATAGAGAACATACATGTGAACAACATACGGGACTGTTAGAAAGAAGGAGACAAATACAGTCGTGGCAACAGGAGGAGGGCAGAAGTCAGTAATGCTTAAGAGAACAAGGAAGCACATATGGTCCATGCATAGGGGCAGGTATGAGTGGAGGACAGTAGTTTCTGGAAGTGGGACAACAGAACAGTTTCAATCCCAGCTTTGAACCCTGGCAGGGGGCTCATCATTTGGGAACTGCAGTGGATTTCTAAAAACAGAAAGAAGTGTTCAGAGGATTTATAGGAAATGGGAAAGAGAGGAAGGAAACAGAAAAACAAAGGCCTCCTTGAGATATTCAGTGAACCTGAGTTTGAGATGGGCACAGAGTACCAAGGTCCCTTGTTCACATCACCACTGGCGAGGTGAGGCATGCAACTGTGGGTCTGCAGACAGAACCAGAGCAAGACAAATAATCAGGAGTACCACCTGTATAGATGGCTCAGACATGTAGTGGCTTCAGTCAGAAAGCCAGGAACAGCTCAAGATCATATCTCCAGAAATTTTATGCAGTTGTATCAAAAAATCTAGAACAAACATTATGATTTGGGGTAAGAAGTTAAATCAACACAAAGCCTTTTACTAGGCACTCTTCAGTGACTGTGAATGTTTAGGTAGGGATTGTCTGCTTCCATTAGGATTCCAAGAACAGAGGTTTTTCTATCCGATTTAAATCAAAGTCCAGTGGAGCAGTTAATGTGATGAAGAGTTGAAATATAATCTTAAGGGCTTATTCTCAGATTTTAATAAACAGAAAGCTGAGTGTAAGATTCATAGAGTACTGAACACTGGATATAAATCACTTCCTCTGTTTTTCAATTAGAGGGCTGATCTTTATTTGCCATTCACAGATCAGAAAAAAAATAATTTAATTAAATGTCAACCTTGGATAATGTTGTTTAATATTTTTTTAATAACGTTTAAATGTTTTATAAATTAATACCCAACTTCCAAACTGAAAAATTAAAATACAAGGACTTTTTTTTTCAAAGTCACTTTTGGATCAAAGCAACTGAAATGCAAATGAATTTTTGAAGTATTTTTTAAAAGGAAGTCTACATGTTTTAGAATTTAGAAATTTGGGTGAAAAATCTTTCAGTAGATCAGCTGTGAAAAATCCTATACAGTAGGATTCTCTCCTCTAATCTGTTAATAAACTGACCTCTGGTAATGCCATATACCTTTCTGTGTTCTGATTATTGCTGTTTCCTGTGTTCTTTCTGTTATATGCATAAAAAATAGATAAAAATAATGAAAAGCTATAATAGTCAACTAAATATGTTTGCCCTTTTTGCTCTTCCTGTTGATGCAGGGTATGTGCTTAAACCCTTTCAACCATGGTTGAAATGACTGGGATATATCTATATGAGGAGGCTAGAAGATTGTGGAGCCCACAGATGTTTGTATCTGTTTTGTTACTGATTTTATGCAAGCAAAGAATGTTTGCAGACTAGGGATGTTGTCCTGTGCCCAGCATTTATAATCATGACATAACAGAATTGTTTAGGTTGGGGAAGACCCTTAAGAACATCAAGTCCAATCTCTAAACTAATTCTGCCTAGTCTGCCACTGAACTATGTGATTATTTTTAAACAATATTATCAGGAAGAAGACCTGAAGAGTTACTATAAAGCACAGTAGGGAAGACACAAGATAGACATAAACATTTAAGTGGGTCTGGGAGAATAAAGCTCTTCTGCACATTGTTGACCTTTAAACTATATGGAGGAGATCTTCACTACTGGGGTCTGTATCTGTTTTGAGGCAATATGGAAATCCTATGAAGAGAAGAAATCTGATAGCAGACTGAGGTTTTATTACTGGTTATTATATGGCATTTTTGAGGTTATAAAAAGTTAAACCTTGCCGCAGCCCGGGGGCGGAGAGGGAGACGAGCGACACGAGGGTTCGATGAATTATTGATGATTTATTAATCCCAGGGGAAAAATGATGGGGGCTCCCCGGACGTGCAGCACCCTCTGGGGACAGAATGTCGCTTCCCCCCCCGAGGGGAGAACGGGGGTTTTTATAGGCTCAGGGAAGAAGGGACTAGAAAAAAGGGAGGAGTTACTTGACTGACAGGGGGTACAACCAATAGAACCCGTACAACCGCAGCGCGTTATAACAATAACCAATAACATAACGAGTTGCCTCAGCTGTGCCCGCCTATACTGCGGCACTAGCTGTCCAATCGTAGCAAACCAGTTCTTAACCAATCAGAAACTTGTAATCCCTGAGAGGAATAAAACCTTACAATATAAATATAAATATAACTCTTATAATAAATATTAAATACATTAAAAACTATTAAAACTGTCCATAAATACTCGGATAAATAACGTCCATGTCCATGGTAATAAATAAAGAGTCCTTTTAATATTTTTTGTAGGCTTCTTTCCAGAGGTAGAAATAATTTCTTTTCTGTGCTTCCGCAAAACCTTGCTGAATAAAGTTGTCAAAGAAAAGATAAGTAAGTCTTGCTGTGTTATATAAATGATCCATCTGGACAAGGACTCAATTTCTGGAGATGTTAGGTTGTGTTTTAGAGTGAGTGAATGCAGGCCTGAAGGCCTGATCACTACCTGCAGTCCAGGCACCTTGTATTTTTCCAACATCCATAGTATCATATTAAGAATAATAGAACATACCTTTCTTTCTCTTCTGCCCTAATGGACCTGTGACCCAAAAACTTGCCTTGTCCCTCTTTGAGCTGGCTGACACTGTCCATCCCCCTTATCATCTGGAAGTTCCAGGTACTCACTACCCCCGTTAAAAAGAAAAAAAAAATCTACTTTCTTATGTGGGTTTTAAACTGTTCTCCCAGTTTCACTGGTGTCCCCTATTTGGGGTTTGGGAGATTTGATTACAGGTTTGCACTCACCTTATCTGCTGCCTTTATGATTTTGTAAATGTTGATCGTAACACTCCCCCACTTTCTTGCCTGGCAAACAACTGCTCCTAGGGGGAGGATTTGCTTCATTTATTTAATGTCTTTAATCACCATTCTCAGGACCTTCTCTCTGACTCTTCTACAGCTTTCTAAGTTGTGGAGCCAATTCTAAATGTGACTGTGACAAGTTTTTGGATAGCAGCAAAATGGGTAGAACAATGTGTCTCTTTGCTCAGTGCTCCTTGTAATGGTGGTCCACATTTTCCTTACTGCCATCGGATATAGAGGCAAAGCTTTCAGAGACCTTACAGAGATGACTCCAAGATCTTGTTCCTGCATTGTAACTGCCAAAACTGAGTCCAGCATTTTGCAGTAAGATATAGATTATTTTTCCCTAGAGACATTATCTTAAATTTGTCTTTGTTGAAGCTCTTCTGTCCCATTTTTGCTCACTCATCTGTTAAACTTCTGGAACCTGTTGCCATCAGTGTGGCATTTTATTAAGAGAGTTCAGGTGCCCACCAAAGCCACAGTCACTCCCCTCCTGAACTTGACAGGAGAGAGAAAATGTAATGAAAAGGGACCAACAGGGAAGCCAGAGAGGGAATCTTTGTCAGAAAGTATAGTGACAGGACAAGAAGTAATGGGCTCAAATTGAAATAGGCAAAATTTAGGTTAGATATTAGGAAAAAGCTCTTCACTGTGAGGGTGTGAGACACTGGGAGAGATTGCCAGGGGAGGTTGTGGATGCCCCAACCCTGGCAGTGTTCAGAGCTGGGCTGGATAAGACCTTGAGCAATTTAGTCTAGTGGGAGGTGTCCTTGCCCATGGCAAAGGTCACTGTCTGTCTGGGTTTAATACCCAACAGTAGCCTGCGGGGAAAGGGCACTTAGAACCTGTCCAGAGTTGAATATTTTCATGAAGTATTTGAGAATTAAATGTGAATACACTGTGAATGATCTATTTTAAATGCATTCCAAAAATAATATCTACAAAACCTAAGGATATATCTATATGAAACATTGATTTCCTCAGAACATAACATCTTCACCCCTGGATTCAATTCCTCTCTATTTGGCAAGTGCTCATTGACTCTGCCTACAGCTATTCAAGCAATTAATAAGATAGATTTCATGCAAACATGCTCTTGCACATACCAGGATTTATTTCTCCTTTAATCATAACAATAAACAGAAAAAGAAGGACAAAATAAAAGTTCTGCAGAGAGGAATGTAAGGCTTTATCCAGCCTACAGTACATAACTCTGGTCTCATAATACCTTGTAGGTAGGTAAATGTCAGGGCTACTAGGTGTATGGTTGTCTTCCTAACTGAAATCTTTTCCTTTTTGGTCAAAAGTAGAAGTATTAACCATTGAATTTCAAATCTTGTTCCACCTTCAGAGTCTTGGCTTCAATGGTGTTCCTTATTTTTTGCAGAAGCAGCTGATACTCAGCTTGTGCAATGAGGTCACATTGTATTTTAATATTTCTGATCCCTCAGTCATGAGTGAGTCAGCACCTGGATGCATTTGTTCATGACATTTTTACTGGTATCTCTCCATCCAAAACAACATTTCACAATTTTAAGTGCTCTGTCAAACAGGATATACTGACTAACAGTAGCACATCTCAAGTCACTATTTAGAATTCATACTTACAAGGATAAGCACTGTATTTTGAATACAGCTAGTTTAGCTTTGGTCAGGATCTATGTTCAATTTATTATCAGTTTCTTATATTTTCCAAGAGTAAATAAAGCTCTGAGTACATGATTATTAAGCTTTTCTTGAGGCCTATATATACTCCCGGAAGATTTGCTAATGTTTATGGTCCTTTTTCATTATTTGTGTATATATTAAATATGTATACAAACATACTTTATGCCTATATGTTCTCTGTGTTAACTGCAGCAACTTCAGCCTGTTGAAAAACAAATATGTCATGCCAAACCAGAAAATAACACACAATAACAGAATGTCACTGACAGTGTAGGTAGAAATTGTGACCTGTTTTAGCTTGTTGTGGTAGTACTGTGAGAAAATTACTGACATTTATAGATCTGCTCTTTAGAGAGGCTGAGTGCCTTCGGGTTGTGTTGATTCCTGCTGGGGTGGATATTGAGTACTCCTGTTAGCCTGACTCTTGAATGTTTGCCACAGACACCTTTAAAAAAGCCATTGCTTATCTGGCAAGAATGTGAATATGAGAAAAGTATTGGTCATCAGCTCAATAGATTCTGGAAGAAAACAATCTGTTATGTACTCTCCTTCTACGATTCTGCAGGAACTGTTAATGAACAAACACGAGTCCTTCCAAACCTCTGCTGTTATCCCTGATGATGCTGTTGGACAAATGTGTTCTGGTGTGATAAGAGATTATGTAAATTAAAGATTTTTTTTTTTAATAGGAGGTGTTTAATGTCTCCCAGTCCTAATTTTGTTTATTTCCATGCTGCTTGCCTCATGCATTAAAAAAAAAAAAAAAAAAAAAAAAAAATTAGGATAAACTTATTTAAATTATGTGTACATTGCGAGGTAGGCAAAGTTCAAAAGGAATACTGTATGAAACTTTAATCAGAATGTATTAAAAGTATGTCAATGTAAGTATATATTGTGTCTGATTTGAAGAAGTCTATCACGTATTTCTGGGTGATGTATACAAAGTATACTGCCTTGAACTAGAATATGTTATCTATGGAAAGGAAATTTTGTATTTTGTGTCAGAATATTGAGGGCTGGGGGGGAGAAACCTCTAGTCTCTCCTAATGGCTACAAATCCAAATCTGAGGTGAGACATTTCAGCTAAACTAGGCATAACTCATTATATTTGCGGGTAAAAAGGGTGATGTTTGAACAGGACACATACAACAGGCACGATGTCAATGCACTGTGTTTTGCACGTTTCGCCTGTGATTACAGAGGGATTTTTCCTTGTTTCCCGTCATTCACTTCTGTGGCTGCCAGAATGATAAGTGAAGTCAGCACTCTAGCTTTCCTCTGGAAAGTGTACAAGGTCAATTGGATGGATCATGCATCTCAAGAAACTTTCAGTAGCTAGGAAATACTCTGTGCATTTTGAACTGCACACAGATGATTGGTGGTGTTGGTCCAGTTTTACTCTCATCTCTCCTGACCCTGGTGTTTCTCCTGCAGGACACCAAGAAAGTCTCTGTGCTGTGACATTTGGGATCTTAGTACTGATTTATTTTGAAGAAGTTTGACTAAGGACTGTTCTCTCATTGCAGTCCAGTTTTAATGTCTGCAAGGTGTAAAGTTGCCTATCACCAGAGTGCACAGCATGGCTTTCTTGTCGAAGTTTGCTTGGGTTTTGTCTCCAAGGTGAAGTTCAGATCTGCTGTTTTCTGCTTCCTTTAAGAAAAAGTGTCTACCTACACAGACAGCTATAAAGCTATATAGGTAGATGAATAGGTACAGCAACTGCATTGGCTCTTCTGTGAAAATCATGTGGTATAAAATTCTACAGAGAGCAAGAAAAGCTTTCTGCTGATGTGACAGAGGTTGAAATCCTTTTCACACCCCTTTCCATTTACTTCATTAAAGGGGATTAATCTTGCGTTTAAGCCTCGAGACAAACACACAACACAAAAAAACATAATAAAAACTGCTGTGAGAGGGACCTTGGGGGAATGAGGGAGCACCACAGATAATCTGTAGATTTGAGGCATCACAGTTAAGGATTTCTGATGATCACTATGGGCAAAGAAGGTAAATGTATTGAGTGTATACAGGCATGATTTAAAGATATGAATGACTGGGAATAATCTGCTCTGCAGAGCAGGTCATATGCTTTTACCAGGCTTGTTGACAACAGCTTGCTGCAACAAATGGTTCCCTCTGAAGTATAGACCCTGCTGTCATCTTCATGTATTCACAATGACACTCCAGGTCATATGGAAGATGAAACAAGAATTCAAACATTTATTGTGTGAGGCACTATTTAAGCAAGCTGATCCATTTAGGCTAAATAGGTTACTATTTTAAAAGTTATCTTTCCAGACTTGCTGTAGAGAGGAAGATTTGAAGAGACCACCTAGGTTACCAGTTTTTCAGGTTTTAGTGGTATCCACTGTTACTCAAAGATGAGAGTGTGCCTCAAGCAAGGAGAGTCTGTCAAAACAGTGATTCCCTCCCCCATCACTGCCCAAAACATTTAAAGATGTCTTTTCTGTGCATGTGGCAGTTATAATGTAATTTGCTCACTTTGCATTTCTGTCAGCCTTGCTCCCTCAGTCCATGTGAAGAAGCAGCTTTGCAAAGGAACTGAGATACTGCAGCTTAACCTATACCACTGCCTTGTATGTCTTTACTGGCACTGTACTTCACAACTACTATGTTTTGCTGTACTCCAAGAATACCCTTCTGTTTTGCTTCTCTTCCCTGGTCTGTTTCTGCTCCTGATCCTCCTTCCATTTTATCTCCCATATTTGTGTCCTTATAGCCTCTGGCTTGTACTTTCTCTTATGTATTCCCTTTACCCATCCCTGTATCTGCCACATCCTGTTCTTCACTGAAACCCTTAAAATTAATTTCCTTCAAGGAGGTGTTCTGGTTTATTTGCTTTGCTTATAGTCTCACTTCCTTGGTGTGTTTGGGTGTCTGTCCTATTTTTCTACTTGGTTTTATACGCTGGGGCAACACAAGGCACAGAAAACACATTAACCTGGGCTTATGAATCATATGCAGTTACTGAAGGCCAGAGCAGTGTTGAAGTGCTTTTGCTGTCCTTGATCCAACAAGGATACAAAGCTATCACAGCTCCAGTTCCTATTTCATGCTTCATAATTCTGACAGTTCCATCAGTTGAACAACACAGTTACATATATATTTGCAGGACTCCTTTCATTGTCACCAGTAACTATTTGATAAAAAAGCAGTCAGGAGGGAACATGGTGGTCTAAGCCTGGCTCTAATGAAGTTGTTACACAAAGCCCACCCATGATTGCTTCCTTCTCACACTTTCTTACTTGCTTTTTCAGGGCCAGACTGGTTTGTTATTTCCACACTGAGACACTGAGGAGGTGTGGAGGTAGATGCTGCTGGGGTCAGAAGGCTGAGAACTTTAGGCTGACTTGCTGAGAGACATCTTACTGCATCTGAAAGATATCTCTGCTTCTTTGCATATCCCTAGCAAATCCTTGATGCTCTTTGAAGCTGCCAGAATGTTTGCCTTAATGGTGATAAAGCCTAGGTTTAGGTTTCACTCTGTCCCAGGTTGGACTTGGCTCCCAGCCAAGCGCCTGGACCACAGGGACAAAACCTTTCTCCTCCCTCTCCCTCTCTCACAGCAGACCAAAAAGATCATGAAAAAAAAATCAAAAGAACCCAAAACAAACTGAATTTCAAGTGAAACATATTTATATATATAAATAGAATTATATACAATATAACACCCACAGGGAACCCCCCAAAAGGGAATAGGGAAAAGGGAAGGGAAAGGGAAAAGGGAAAAAGGGAAAAAAGGATAAAAAGCAAATACTTCCCTCAAGAGAACAGCGAACTGCACCAAAGAACCACTGGCACTGTCTGCCTCTCAAGGCCAAGTAGGCGCACCAGGCCTCACTCCCTCGCCCGGGCAGAGTGACAGCAGAGAACCTTTGCCTTCGGTCTGCCAGAAGAAAGAGAGCGAGAGCTTCCTTTCCCTTCTTATTTATACTCTTGCTTACGTAAAAATCGTATGGAATACTGAGAACATGGCCTTGGTTCCTTGGTTCCAACCTGGTCACCAAGGAAGGCCTAGACTCAAAACCACTACACATTCTCAAAGCTGTGTGTGAGGTTCTGTGCACACAGTATGTGCACAGAAAGTACATAATCCCTTTGAGACTCTGGCATCCTAGAACTATTCAACTTGAGGATACTATAATGCTCTTTGGTTTTATCTGAGTTTAGTTGCTTTTGCTGTATGAAGTTATTTGTTCTTGTCTTACAGTCAGAATATATTTATATTAGCAACAGAAAGGCATTTTCATGAACTGCTTGCTCTTTGGTATACACTGTACATGCACCACATTTGACTTGAAAGCTTCTTCATCTCTGACGTAAATCCTTTTCCTGAATGCTTAAGAGAATAATGTTAATTTGCTGCTGCTTAGAACTTCTGGGGGGAAAAAATCCCATAGAGATTCTTAGGAATGCTTTTATTGGTATAGAAATAAATGATTTTACACTGTGATTTAGTGCTTAATGCTTTCTCGTTTTTTTCTATTACTTTTTGTTCCACAAGAGAAAACTCTTGTGGAGGGGAAAGAATCAGCAAAAGTTGTGGGTCTTTTTGCACAGTTAAACAAAACAAAACAGAACAAAAAGCCAGATAGTAGTGCAAACAGGAAGTGTGAGTTTGGTGAATATCATGGGATCAGATAATGTCTAACCACTATCATGAGTACTGACCCTGAGAAAAAATACCCTCAAGGTATGGGATAGTAGTAAGGTTGTTTCACAGCTGTAAAATCACACCATGTTCTCCCAGTCTACATTTCCTTAGCATGAAAGACTTTTGAAAGCATTAAAATCTTAAATAAATGATTAAATTATTAAAATTCTGTTGATCAGGAATAGCATCAGTAAATCAATTTAGGAAAGAAACTGCTCCTCCTGTTAGCCTGTAAGTGCAGTTTAAGAGCCCCTTTAAAGTTTTAGGACACCTTTTAAAATTTGGTGAGGTGAGCAGTAGCATATATGAAAAAGTTGCAGCACCTCCAACAGATCATGATGTGAAGTGCTTTAAAATTTCTCTTCCTTTGATCTTCATTAGTTACACTACATCACTTGTCAGCATTGAATACTCCTTCAGTGACCAACCTTGATGCCCCCTTATTTTGCCTCCCACAATGTGAGAACTTTATTTTTCATCTCAATGTCATTTACAAGATGTTGAGGCCAAGCAGTGGATATGTATGGATATTCCTGCTGAGTCTTTGTTCTTCAACTGACACAGCAACTAGAATGAAGCTGAAAGGAACAAGAGAAGAAAAACTTCTCTTATCCACTTCCTTCTATCCAGTGCACCTCTCTGAACCAAAATTTGTGTGGTTCACTGCTTTTGTAAAAATGCCTGTTTGGCACTCTAAGCAAATAAATGAAAAGGTAAACTGAAGCAAAAAAAAAAAAAAAAAATCATGCTTTCAATTAAGAGAGGTCTAGTGTTGTATTATTCTAATTTTTTATCCTCTAAGCAGCTAGTATGGAGATCTTTAAACTCTTCCCTTACGGATTTCTTAATAGTAGAGAGTTTCCATTCTGTCAAAAGGCTCTTTCTAGGCAGCTATCTCCAGGGAAAATTGGGTCTGAGCTACCAGACAGTAAACAACAGTGCAGTCCCACAGAGTCTTAGGTGACCTGAATAAGGTTAAAACCAAAGGTAGTGACAGTAGTACAATCCTTCAGAGTGTCTGTGCACATGTGCATGTATAATGTTGACTATGAATATTTTATACAACCTTGGTCCAATCTCAGTCAAAACAACTTACAATACACTCTGAAATAAAGGACATTTTTGATAAGAGTTTCCTTTTATCTATGAATTTTAAACCATTTACTCTTTTCACATGTTCTCTCCTTGTCTTTAGATGCTCCAGTGTTGTCACAATGAATGTGACAAGATAACTTTGTATATCCAGAAATAAATTCTACATTTACTTACACTTACTTTGTATTGCTCTTAATCTCTTCTTCCTCCTGAGAAGCCAAATAATGGGGCAGTTATGCCTACATTACATTAACATCTACAGCTCAAGCAAATCTTGCTTTTTCTCAGTGGTCTTGTGCCAATGTACCTTGACTGCTGAGCAAGTTGTTTTTCCCAACAAGTTTTATTTTTATTGTCTGTTGACACTGCAGTGCTCTATAGCAGGTTTACTAACTGTGCTGTGTTCAGTTTTTCTTCTGAATCTCTTTTTTTTTTTTTCCCTAGATGCAGCATCTAAAACTTGTTTTAAAGGAAAACACTGTTCTTTCTGTGAACAGCAAATATGTTTTGCATCTGTTTATGGTGAGCTGTAACCCACTGCACAGGGAAATTACAGTTTGCAAACTTTCATTTTGTATCAACAGGGGCTTAGATGTCCCAAACCATTAAGCCTCAGCAGGCTTGGTGCAAAAACATGCATGTGCAACACACAGTTTTTGTATGATTGAGATATACCTGTGTGAGCTTGTCACCAGGTAGCTCAACCACAACACTGCACAAACTTGGCTACGCTGCTCTGGGTATCTGAGCCAGCTTGTCTGGAGCAGCCTCGGGAGTCAGCATGGCAGTGTAGTGAGGAACCACAGGTTCCGTTGCATATTCAGATGGATTTTACCACTTGAACTGAGAAATCACGCATTCTTTGGAGCTTTTACCTGGCTACTCTTTATGGATCACAGTCAGTTTATCTCTTCAGAGGCAACTCTGAGTAGCAATTACAGGCTATAATACTGATGGTAAAGAATTTGCATATTGTGGTTAGTAGTATGACACATATAATTGTATATAATGAAGAAACCCCTTTTAGAACTCAAGACTGTGGCAGATAAAAATAGAAAAATATTTTGTCATTACTATGTGAACCTGAAAAAAACATTGTCATGTAAAAAACTCTTTCTCCAATACATCTCCTTTACTCTACCAATTGAATGGTTCTTGAAAAACAAGAACTGAAGAGAAAGGCTAAAAAAATGGAAGGATGACTTTTTTAATTCTACTTTTTATCCTTTGCCTTTGATCCGAAGCCTCCGAAGCTAGAGCTGTGCACCTGACAGGTCTCAGTAGCTGATAACAAGTACTGAAATTTCGTGTTCAAACCTGATGTCACAAAGTAAGTTTCCTATGAAATTTGCACAGCATCCTATTTACAGAGCATTCATTTGTACAGTGCTGCTGTTACCTGCATGTCTGAATAGGCTTTAAAAAAATCTTCCAGAGTAGACTTTTCGTCTCATTGATGCCAGCAATCCATTATCACCTCAGCAAATCAGCACTTGGAGCTCTCTGTAAGGGTTCCTCTTCCTGCAGTGACCCTTCTGGTGGTCCTGCATATTTTTTTGTGTTTCTGTGTTAGGAGGAGAGTCTCTTGATGGTTTCACTCTGTCCACTTGGTGAGGATCCTTAATTCAAATCAAGATCCTTGATCTGACATATTTTCCTACTTGACAGAGAGGGTTGTCTCTTCTAAGTCTTCTTTTGCACAAAATTTATTCTGTGGGATTACCTTGATTGCACTGACATATTTTGGGTGGAACTCCTACAAATCCACCCATGGCCATCAGCTCAAAGCAAAAGTGTTTCTTTACTGTCCTGTTACAGCCTACATTCCTTCCCGTAGGTGGCCCCTAGAAGGATTTTAAAAACATCTGGCCATATTTCTCCACTCTGTTATTACTACTTATTGGTACTGTTGGATTATGCTTTACTTGTCTTGCAACCCGGATGAAATTGGCAATGACATCTTGACTGAACAGAGTAAATGCAAATGAGAAGCCTTCGCAGCAGTGAATACACCCTGAATGCATGGCGCAGAGTGACTGTTGCATGCATATGTAAACTTTTGCTTTGCTAGCACAAAATCAGTGTTACAATCATGAAGGCATAGCAGGCTCGAATTCAGTTTTACAGGGATTATATGTATTTTTTCGGATTTCCAGCCAGTGATAGTTTTTCTTTCGTCTGGTAATATACAAAGTTAGGATTAGATTTCTCTAGCCCTGCTGTATCCACTGTGATTCCCAGTGAGAATCCTCCTTTCTCACTGGGTGTTTGTGCATCAGTCACTGTATATACTCTTTATTTGGTTACTGGTGACCAGCTACGTTAATTTTTTTCTTCTGCCTTTACAATGAAGCTTTTAATCAGAGTTTTTCTCATTCTAGCTTTCATGCTGTCTCCTTGACAGTAGATTATAATGCATATAATTTTGGCTGTAGCTGCTTCTTGAGTACTTGCAGGCTAAGTTTGAAAATTTGCTTTCTGGTGTCTCTTACTGCTTCAATCCTTTCTTTGTTATTTTCCTAGAGAGAGGTCTGTTTCATTGCTAAAAATCTAGGCTGTTTTTCCCACTTGCTTGTGAATCATAACTTGTGATCTCTCTGTGTTACACAGAAACACAAAGTATGAGCTGGTGTGCTGGGTCCTTCACGTGGTGCTGTACAAGGGCACACTGGACCTTATTTCCAGTACTCAAAAAACATTTGTAATGGCTGTGTTGCTACTTCCAGCAGCAAGTCATTGCCAGTTCAGATGCCTGCTCTCCTGTGTGCTAGAGGTATGCACTTACTGGCATACCCTTTCAGATCCATACTTTTCACTTCATGAACATACTATCTCATCTCCAAAAGAGGTTCCTATTTGTGTTTCAAAACTATTTTTGCAATCATAATGGTAATTGCTTATTTGGAGAAGCATTTTCCGAACATTTACTTAATTCAGGTTTATCTTTTTTATAAACTTTTTTTTAGCTCAGGTCAGTGGGCCACTAGCAAATGGTCTTTTTGCTCTGAGTGATTTGATCAACACATGCATGATACCAAATTTCCTTATAGAAAAATAATTAGCTGTGTTTGCTGGTCAAGGCAAATACACTTCCAGTGTAAAATGTGGTTGTAGAAAAGCATCAAGGACCTGTCTTGGTATGGGTCCTAAATCCAAATGCCCAGAGCCTCTGTGATTATAGTCTGCTCGCACTGAAAAGAATTATTTTGTTTCCGTCAGTGGATAGTCCACAGCAAGCTGAGCAAGCTGTTTTCCCTGTAAGGAGTGTTGACTCACCTGACTTTCTAGCCTGGTGAGGAGTTTGAGGAAGAGGATGCCAAAATGTGTGTGGGAAGGGGAACCCTTCTGCACTGACAGGGAGGAGCAACCTGGGGGAAGTAGTTGTCTGTGGGATCTTTAATGCCTGCCCTGGGAAACTGTCTTTCTTTCCAGTACCTAATTTTCTTTTTTCTCCCCATGTGGAGAAATCATCTTAATTGTAAGAACAACCCCATGGCATGTGAAGTTGAAAAATAAATGGTTAATAGTGGGCCTGAGTGCAATCATCTGTTACCATATTATTTTAGAATACCCACTGCTGTGGCAACTGGAGATCAGTGAACAGTTGTGTCCTGTGTCAGGAAAACACACTTTTTATTTTTGAAAATGAAGATCAACGTAGTTAATTGAATTTGTGAAATCTGCATAGTATACCCTGCTAAAGACCCGAGGGAAGCTACAAGTTCAGCAGCTTTCCTGTACCCGTGGAATTACAATGGTTTATCATGTTTTTCACTTTATCATTTGAAGTTAGCTTTTAAAAAAAGAATATTAGCTAAAGACTTCATAGGGCTGCTAAAAAAAAAAGATGCATGTCTTCCTATTTCAGAATGTGGAACAATGATGCTATTAACGGAAAAATCCAAGCCTAAATCCAACAGAAGATTTAAAAAACTCAGCAACTGATTGTATAATATATAAAGGACATATAAACATAATATATATATATCTCTATATATATCCTTCAGTATTGACTCAATTTTAATGATATTCACAACAATCACAAAATATTCAAAGAATATTTTCAGTTGAAAGGGACCCACAAGGATCACTGAGTCCAGCTCATAAATTTACTTTTCAGTGATCACATTTCAAATATTTTTTCATTCCTAGATGGGACAAGAGCAAGCATGTTTGTAATTTTTTTGCAGAATGTCTTCCTTCCAAATTTTTTCACTTAGAAATGTAGAAATTATTTGTATTTAAATATTTTATTATCTCTAAGTGTAAAAAACACTAACATTTATTTTTAGATGAAATATATCTTCTCCTAATTCAGTTTTTCAAACATTCATCCTAATCACAGTGGCTGCAGTTTATTGTGATGAAAACAATGCTTTTCATCTGATGCTAAATAACAGATCTCATCAATCTAAAGTTAAGAAAGTACTAAGCTATAAATGATAAATATAGGTATGACAGTATTCATTGCTACAACTGATATAACAAATCTAACGTAACATATAATATGCAAATGAAAACCCCATCAAATATAATTATCAAAACCTTTAGCTGTTCTAGAATATAAAGAACTCTCTTTAGGTCTTTTTTTTCTTGTGTATTTTCATTAACAGATGACTTTTTCCTAAATGAGGAAGCCTTTAGGTGAAAGCAACAGGTTTTACCCCTGGAAAACGAATGTATTCATTTTCCCCAGAAAATGAATGTATTTCCTTGCTCTGTCAGCATGAGATTTTTGTTGTTGTTGTTGTTGTTGTTGTTGTTGTTGTTATTATTAAGAATCTGGTTTGATCGGAATAAATTGCCCTTCAGAATATCATCTTGAATAGGATATGTCAGATTCTGTGTACTGCTGAAATCATTCCTCTTCACTCACACAAAATTAGCATGTCATCTTATGAATGGTCACAATTCCAGTGGAGGGGATGGACACGTTTATGAGTCAGCAAAGTCTGGGTACTAGGCAGTCAGATTTCTGTGCTAGAGTGCTGCAGTGTTTCAGCTCTTGCTAATGTATATCTCATCATTGCTGTATTTGAAAGGTGGATTAATTAAAAAAAAATCAAAATTAATTTCCACTAAAATGACTTTCAGCTTCTGTTAAATCATATTCCAGGGTCTGGAACAAAGAAGGTGAAACACCTATCCCCCAATGCCTTTATCCTTCAGAAACCTGCTAAAAAAAAAAAGGGATTTATGCACTTCACAAAATTGTTTTTGTAGCCTCAAACTCTTTCCAGCTAAATAACTCAGCCCTTTGAAGAAAATGCCATGGTGACCTTGTGTGGCTTTCCCACTGCAGAACCTTGTACATATTTTCTGCTGAACAGGGCAGAAAATGAGCTCAATTTGGAGGGCAGAAAACCACCTGAATAAATCATGCTTAAAGTATATGACCCAATTTCTCAGTGCAATATCATACTCTCCTAATGGAAGTGTTCTGGTTTCAGTACAGGTATCTTTTGCTGGCAGTGAAAGGAAAACCTTGAAAGAAGAGTTATTTAGCAATAATTATAAATTCTTATTTGCAAACAAATGAGCCATGATGCTGACAATACAGTGATTGCACGGCTCTGCTGACCCCTTGCTGCCATGAGACAGCAATGACGTAGCTTGTCCCAGTTTCACCTTCCATGTTTTCTTTTGAAGGAATTGCAACAAAAGCTAATATTACTTAGATTCCCAAGGGAAACTTTAGATACAGTTTTAAATCTAAACTTCCTCAGTCTTTGGAGAAATCTGAATTTGGATTGACTGTTATTTCTTTGGTGGCCAACTCGAAATTCTATTCTGTTTCATAGCAAAATAAATACCTCCTTGGTGGGCTTTTAATGTGGGTCATTTTTGTTTGGTTTGGATTGGGTTTTTCTGTTGTTTTTCTTTTGTTTCTTAAGTTACATTATCTAATATGTGTCTAATTTCTGAGGACTTTCTTTTCAAGACTTCAAAAATATTTCAACCTACTTCCTTGAGTTTCTATCGGAAGCATTGTAAGTATAAAGACAATAGCAATCTCTTGACACTACTGAAATAACTTGAAGACTGGTAGAAATAGTGCTCTACTTCATGTTCTTTTAAACAACAGTGTATTTCTGTTTTAGTCCAATGGGAAAGCCAGCAAAGACTTCTGTTTCCTGGGAAGGAGGTAGAGTTTTCTCGTGATCGTATTTTTCTCACTGTTCTCCAACATTTTTTGTACAAAGATAAAGGTAAAGCTATCGGTAGTCATTTAAACTCTGCCAACTGACTTTGAATTAGAGAAAATGAGAAATTACTTCACAGTTCTTATGGCTCATAAAATGTGTCATTTTAATACGTGTCTGTCCGTCAAGTGAGAACAGAAACAAGCACCTGGGGGTAAAAAACAACTATGCAGTTTTTGCCATTTATTGCTGCAAATGGGCAGAGGATGCATAAATAACAAATGATGACACTGAGATGCAAGGCCAGTATGTCCTTTAACAAACTTAATATTGATGCTTTTTAAGCTCACTTTTTTTGTTTGTTTGTTTGTTTGTTTTTAAATAGCCAAAACCTTTTCTTTATGCTTTTAGTGTTATGGAGATGTTATAAGATTTATTACAGGATAACTATCTTATATATGAGAAAACTGAGAACTTTGATATTGAGAAATTACTAAACATGAGATTTGCTTAAAATACCTTTTATAAACTACAAACAAAATAATTTTAAGAAAACTATTTCATTAGTTTGCATCCAATCTGTTTCTAATTTTTACTTTTTGTTTCAACTCCCAAGTAACTGTGCTCTAGCCTAGTTTGACAGAAAGGCTCTTGCTTTATGGCTTGAATTCACAAATGTAATCAACAGGATGTAAACTGTTGTTGCAGATATCAGTCTTGAAAGTGCTAAGCAGCATCCTAATTTGTAATCATATGTTTATCTTTAAACAGAGAAAATGATGAGATGATCTAACTGACTAGTGGGATTGGATTCTCAGTATGCTTCAGACTTTACATCTCAGCCCTCAGACTGCATGAATTGTGGTATGAAAACTAAAGGAAAAGTAGTTTTTTGGTAAGATGCTGACGTTCCAGTGTGCTTTTTGCTATGGTGCAGTTACTCAGGAAGAGAATGAATGTGGCAATTCTGCTTGTGGCATACCCTACCCTGTCAAGGAAGGCGTGTTATTTATTTGGCCTTAAAACTTTCCACTGTAAGATCTCAAATAAGTAAACATAGACTGTATAGCACTGAAACACAAAATAAAGACAGTAACAAACAAGGCAACATTGCTTTGCATTTATTTACTAATGCTTACAAAAGTTATGAATGTATGCCAATGCTAAAGATTAGCTGCTGCTAGAGCATCTTTTGAGATGAATCATAAGACATAGCATGAAATTTAAAATGCAAAACATAACTGGGGAAAAACTTAGCCTTCTTCTCACATCCTTGTCTCCTCCAGTGGTCTGTTCATGAAATCTTGGATTGCCTGGTGTAGGGGTAACCATTTATTAATTGAAGCTTTCAAGGCTGTAATCCACCTAGAAGAAATGAAAGACCAACAATTGTCCCTGACCAAGTCTTATGCATGCATTTCTATGTTCTTTGAAACAAACCTTTAATAAATGGCGTTTGTACAGCTGTGTTACTATGTGCTAATAGTCAGGGCATTGGGGAGATACAGAAGATGGAGGAGTTGATTATTAACAACAACATATCAACACCAATTTTCTAACATACTGAAAAGCTCTGTCGTTGTTCATTAGATTAAAACCCAAATAACGTAATTACTAGGCTTTAGGCAAGAACTCCTGCTGATAGATGTGGAATTTGACTGGATTATGATGAGGGAATTTACCTTCAGAGTGTGATTTCATTGGCCAGTTTTCTTAAATTAATTGAATTCTAATGGTCATTGATGGAAGTATATAATTCTTGGGGATGAGGAGCATATAAATTCCATTCTCTCTAATGAGAGTTTACCACAGCTTTTATGTTTTGTATAATGCCCACATGTAACTGTGAAAGGCACCTTACCCAGGTTTTTTTCCGAACCTCTGCCAACCAGCCTTTCTGTGGTTCCAACATGGACAAGAATAGCACTGGTGGCTCACATGTGCAAGTAAATGTTGTACTGCGCTTTAACTAAAGCTACTGTTAAAGGGAAATCTGGGGAATAAGGGAAAAGAGCCTGAAAAATTGTCATTAGATCTTCCCAGGAACTACAGAGCTCCTGCTTTCCTAAAGCTTGCCAAGTAGAATTGGATAAAAACCAAACAATTTGGTTTACCTTTTGTTTTCATTTACATTCTCTGCACATAAATAAAAGGTTTTAAATTCTTCAGACGGAGGTTTGAGTTCAATTACAGATCTCTTGGAGCCCAGAGACTGTTCACTCACAATATACCCCTGTAGGTAAAGGCCACCTGGTAGAATAAAATAGCATGCATGATGTATATTACAGATACCATTTATAGAATTACTGCCAATTACAAGCATACCGACAAATCTGGAGAACTGGATTTTCAGATGCTTTCTGTTGGGTGTATGGACAGAGTTTTACAGAATTTACATTTAAAAATGTGAAAGTTGAGGTTTTTTTTTTTCCAAAAATTGATTTCAAAATAGTGTAAAACAGTATTCCTGTCTAGCAAATGATCAGCAGTAGAGTTTTATTTAGCAAAATATTTTTTCTAGTTTTTGCCTCCTATCCATAACGTTGCCTCAAGCCACTGTAAAGTTTTTGGAAGGGTGGATCTTGTCACTGATATTTTCTTTTTCTTTCCTTTGAAAACTAAAGGGATATGGATTTCCACATGAAAAACAAATGTCCTAGGTCAGCATTGGTTCCTCTTGCTGCCTGTAACATCATTGTGAAGCCATGACTATCCAGCTGTGAAGGAGAGGCATTAGACAGAATTTTGTCTTCAGGACATTTTAATTTTAGCTAGTTTCAACCCCCCCCCCCCCCCAAGAACTTATCTCAGAGTCACAAGGTGTATGTCCCCTTTATATATATATTTGGTGAATAGTCAAAAAGACTACAGAACTGACCAACTGCAGCTGAATGTTCTTATTACTGTCTTCAAAGTCTGTATTTTTTTTTGGCATCTCACGTGTAGTCACAATAGCATTAAATTATTGCTCTATCACTGAGAATGATATGAGAGAATGAGAATCTGTAGTGAAATGGGAAAAAATTGCAATAACATGAGACAAAACACTACCATGTACAAGAATTTGTATATAATAGGATATTTAGACACCAAAAGAGAATATTTGGCAGTATGAGTGTAGGCTTCAGTGTCATAAACGCATAATACTTAATTTTTGCCTTTCCACAAATTCAGTGCTTTTCTCTGGGCAAGTCTTATCTTCAGTTTCATGTAGAGAGGAAACCCCTGGTCACTTCATAAGTATGGCCTTCGGCAGATGAAAAGTGCTATTCAAGTGGTATAAATTGCAGCACTTCTTGCCTGATCATGTGGCAAATACCATAAATGCTAAGAAAAGTTTTTCCCTTTTGATCTGAAAACTGTCTGCCAAGCAAAAATACAACATTTCTGACTGCTGGCTTCCTTAGTACAGGGAGAAAGCATTTACAGGTCCTGAGCCATCCCTGGGGCACTTTTTTTTTTTTTTTTTTTTTTTTAAATACTGACTTTCACAGAGCTGCTCTTGTAGGCTTTTAGTACCTGAAGTGAGCTCTGCTTGCAATTAACCCCAGTAGTTTCATGCTGCTGCCATGCAAAATTCGACAGCTTTTAGGAGACTGCCATCAGTGGAACTGCCTCAAGCCACCAAAAAGTGCTTTGGAATGGTGGATCGTGTTTCTGATACTTCTTCCTGAGGTAATGTGCACATATCCTGACTAGCTCCATTTCAGAAAGAAAAATTCAGACTGTGGGAGGAAAAGAAGACTGGGATGGGGAATGAAATGGCTAGTTGATAAAAAGAGACTGAGTCTGATCTTCCTTCACTCACCTTCATGGAACACCATGAATTTCCTGATAAGAAACTCTCATTAATGGTAACGGTTCTATTTGGATGGAGATGGCAGTGAAGCATTTTTGCTTTGATTATCAATGAAAATTTAGCAGTCATCCCTACCTTGGGCAGGTGTAGACCGGAGAGTGGCATAAAAGTACAAACAGCCATCTTTCAGAATGCAGTAATGCTGAATCCAGGCATCTTTGCTCCTGTCCAGCTGGTGGAGAAGCCCCAGGCACTCAGGATTTTTAATAGCCAAGGGTGGGAGTGTAGTGTTATGCAGTGTGACATCTACCCACACATGGTTCTGTAAAGAAAGCATGTAATGAAAAGTTCTGGTAAAAACTTCAGGAGGAACTACTAGCATGAAAGGACACAAGCTCTAGTCATCTGCTATAAAATTAGCTTTTGTCATGAAAATAATTTGAATAGTTTTTGCTGGAATAGGGTTAATGTTCTTCACAGCAGGTAGTATGGGGCTGTGTTTTGGTTTTGTGCTCAAAACAGTGTTGATAGCACAGGAATTGCTGAGCAGGGCTTACACAGAGCCAAGGCCTTTTCTGCCCCTCAGCCCACCAGTGAGCAGACTGGGGGTGCAGAAGGAGTTGGGAGGGGCACAGCCAGGACAAGTGACCAAAGGATATCCTAGACCTTAGGGCGTCATGCTCAGCATATAAAGCTTGGGGAAGAAGAAGGATGTGGGGACAATAGGAATGATGGCGCTTGTCTTCTCAAGTCACCACTACCTGTGAGAGAGCCTTGCTCTCCTGGAGATGGCTGAACAACTGCCTGCCCATGCCATATAGTCAATGAATCCCTTGTTTTGTGTTACATAGTAAAATATCTTATCTCAGTCCACAGGTTTTCTTGCTGAGCTGCCTACTGAGGTTAAGACACAACAGAAATCAATGCTGAAAATGGAATCAGAAAATCCTATAAGGGGTGGCAGTGTCCAACTTCTACTTTCTTCTTACAATAATAACTTGTATTTTCTGTTTTATTTTCAGTACTACCTGTTTTGCTGATACAAAGAGGATTATTTCAAAGCTTTATGAATAAGTTTGGTTTTTTTTTTTAATTGTGTTGTTCATTGTTGGACTTTAGTAGTCTTTACAATGTGTAATCTGGCAAGACAAGATTCACCATCTTCTCTCTGGGTTCCAGAGAAAATGTGTGGTGTATGAGGTCAGAATACAGCACTCAGGTTTGGATGGAAGCACTAGTACACACAAAATACTTAAAGATACCTTCCCATCCCCTTTATGGAAAGCAGAGCCTTTTCCATTACCAAAATTTATTGTCATTTACAGGTGAAGAAAAAGCTCAACCCATGAAACACTGCCAATGTATAGGCTTTTTGTTTGATAAAATAATCCAAAAAGAAAATCAGGAAAAAATAGTCTGTTGTGTTATTAGATCAAGTTGTTTAATGTGAGATTAAAGCATTTTTTCTTCTCCTATAAATCAGGGAGGTGTTAGAATCTCAGCCTCTCCTACTGTGTTTTGCCATCTGCAACACATATTTAGAATTCTACATCTACCACTGTCATTTGAAATCCATGGGGAAAATATGAGCAATACCAATATCTTCCTGTTTGTTTCCACAGGGAATTTCTTTTGCATTTATTTATGACATTTCTTCAGTATCCTTGACAAGGCAAAGACGGAAAAAAGACCTGGCACAATGTAGCTGACTGTATTTTTTGTTACAAATGGAAACCTGCTGAGACTTATTGCAGCAAAGTTCAGAAGAGGACTTCAGTAACACTAGGTATATTAACGCAGTTATCCTTATAGATTCATAAAGAGGACACAGTGTCAGTATAATGGTCTACTAAATCCCTGTGTTGTAAACTCTAACACATTACTATTGCAAAAAGACAGTAACAAAAAATAAGCAAATGAAAAAGAAGAAAAATTTAAGCTTTTTCTATCCAACTTAATGGTAAGTCTAGTTAGAAGGAAGGTTAGGAGATGAAATCAAACATTTATTTCAAAAAAAGATACTGTTCACTCAAAGACAAAACAAAAAAAAAGATAGTGCAGTCAAAAATGCAGTGGCACAGAAAGAAGCCAACAATGTGCTGTTAATGGAGGAATGGATGAGTGATCCTTCTGTAAATATAATGTTGGAACTTTTTATACAACAAGTTATATATGCATGCTACACTAAAGAATGACCCTTTGATGTCTTTTGTGTATGTGAACCTCTACTATCCTTTTTGGCTCAGGCTGTTTTATTTTTTCTTTTGGTTAGGGTACACACTTTAAATAGTTTTATTTATTTTTGCTATTTCAAATACATTCATTGCTTCATATTCTTTTGAGAAACACTGACAGGTAAAATATATTTGGAAACAACTTTGGCTCTGCAATTACAACCTGCCTGAAAGCTAAAGGCAAAAGGAATAAAAATCTGATCAATTTTACTTCAGTGGAAAAGGAATTAAAGCAAAAATAAATACCTTTCACTGTTTAACAGTGTTGTGGTTTTGCCCACCAGCCCATCCCTGGGGCTGAGGATGGTTTTGTCCAGGTAATTTCTGGACAAAAAGGCCAATCAAAAGTCCAGTGATGCCTTTGCTAATTACATCTTCAAGAAAACGGAAGAGAAGGTTTGTTGGCGCAGCTGAAATTAGGGGCAGCAGCCATGTAGGGGAGAGGAGTAGTGGGCCCGAGCAGGGCCAGACTCCCTCCTCGCCCAGCTTGGGCCAGGGTGGGGGGAGCAGGTGTAGCACTGAAGTCTTCCCTTCTCTCTTGTAAGAGAGTGAAGAAAAAAATAGTTTAAAAGACAAACTGCTTGGACAGAAACCGCTGTGGAAAAATTCCAGCGAAGAGATAAGGGACCTCCAAGGTCAAAACTAGCAGCCGGAGGAGAGAGAAGAAAAGTTTGAAGGGGAGAGAGCTGCTTCTTCCCCCTTTCACTCTCTCTCTCTTCAGCAGGGAAAAGACTGAAAAGTAAACCCTGCTACTTGTAAAAGTTTGTTGGAGTAAGGAGACCCCCCATGTGGCTGATAGAAGAGTCTGTGGATGTACCAAAGAGAACCGAGACTTCATGAGAAGGACTGAAGTGAGGCAGAGTCCTGGTGGAGATTTGTGACCCTGAGGGAAACCTGTGCTGGAGCAGTGATGACTCAGGTGGGATACTGGGATCCACGTGTGTGTGGATCCATACTGCTGTTGAAGATTTTGTGACCCTGAGAAATCTCATGCTGGAGCGAGACGGCCCATGTGAGATGTTGGGATCCGTGTGTGTGTGGATCCGTGCTAGACCCATGCTGAGAAGTCTATCAAGGACTGTTCTCCCATGGGGAGGGACCTCCATAGGGAAACAGGGGTGAACTCTTCAGCCATTATCCCCTGTAACCCTGTGGAAGAAGATCCATAGTAAGCAAGTGTCCCCTTGCAAGCCTATGGAAGGAAGACCCTTCAGGACCTGGGTAACCCCCAGCCTTCAGTCTTAGCCCAGGAGGGGGGTAAGCCCAGCCTTGGAAGCCAACACAGAGCGAGAAAGAGAGAGAAAAAATTCCAGCTACAACGAGAATACTGCTGCTACTGAAGATCTATTACTAGAGAGAAAGAGCTGGAACTCCAAAAATAGAGAATGAGACTACTTCTTCTCCTTGGACTAGTATAAAAGGGGAAGAAGTATTTCTGTAAATATATAGCACTTCAACTTGAGTAAAAATTGTTGTAGATATAGTTCTTTAGTTTTTAATTTATTAGTAGTTTTTACTTTACTAGTAATAAATGTTTATACTATTTTCCCCAAATCCTGTCTCTTTTTTGTCTGCAAAAACCTTCTCTCAACTAGTAGTAGTTGTGTGGGAGGTAGAAAACAAATTAACCCATGACAAACAGTTAAACACTGCTGAAGGAATACATTACGCCCCCTTGGTTTTTTACACTTCATGAATGCAGGTTATAATTTGTACCTTGCAATTGTCATATTTTTTAATTGATTATTTTATTTCATTTGCAAAAAAGGTAGACCTTGATACTTATTCTGCATTTGAGCCTCACATTCTTTCTGTTAAAAAACAAGGTAGCTCAGTGGCTAAAGCTCTTCAAAAAACTTGATGAACCAAACACCTATTTTCACAAAGGTGGTCATCTATAGAAGGAAATAATAGGAATCATGGGGCCAGAAAAGGGCAGAATAAAACTTCTTTGACCACTATACTTCCAGTTCTGGAAATACTAAAATTAGCTTTGCAATTCCCAGTTCAGGGGTCAGCCAGGGACTATTGATACTGAGTTATGTTGGGCTCATAGATCTCTCAGTAGCAGCTCAAGATCAATAATGGTTGTATTTTTTCCAGCCACAGGGTCCAGCAGAGAGCACAACTGTGTAAAGAGATAGGTAAGACAAAGTTTATCAGCTCACTTGACTTTCTTCTTCCCTGGAAACAAAGAAAATAAGAACTCAGCAATCATGCCTCCCCCAGCCCAATATTCTCTTGCAAAAAGCAGGTTGCCTGCAACCAAGGGAGTCTTGTGGGAAATGCTTATGAAGATATCACCTTCTCTCCTTCTACTCCAATTTGTATTACCTCCAGTATAACACATGATTGTGAGAGTCATCTCTACCCTTTCTTTCTGCCTGATACACTAATTTTGGGTTATGTTTCCGAATCAGCTTAAAGCTGCTGATATCCAGAGAGGAAGCATTTTGATTTGTTCCACCATATGGCAGCAAAACATGTAAGTTGAGTCATAATTCTGTATGTGGCTTTTAGATTGGAGATGACTCACAGCCCAACAGCCCAAAACAAAAGTATGGAGCTTCCATATTGCTGTCTGCACCTGACCATGTACAGCTCCTGTCTCTCAGCCTTCTGCAGTCTGCTTATATACATACTTCTCATCTAAATAAAGCATTACCTGATGGACAGGATGCACTGCTTTATCCATAGCCTCCAGCCACCTATAACATAACAAAAAGTGAGAGTAGCTAAGTTTGGTAGAACAAACATACTTCACTGCCTCTTTTAATTCTTGCTGACATATGCAGCACCTAAAGGGATGTGCAATTTTCAGGATGCACAAGGCTTTAAGATAGAAAAGCAGTGGATTAAATCTAAATAAACATTGCTAACTCTAAAAAAAAAGTCTCAAAGCTTACTGTGTAAGAACACATTATAATAAATAAAGGCAAAATTGCAGACAAGGGAATCTACAGATGTTGAATATAGTTCAACATGTCAGGCTAAATGATCACTCTTCTTGTCTTCAGCATAATGCAGATAAGGAATTCGTAAGAGACACAAAGAATCCTGGAGACACCACAGATT
Source organism: Empidonax traillii (assembly GCF_003031625.1). Classification (NCBI taxonomy): domain Eukaryota; kingdom Metazoa; phylum Chordata; class Aves; order Passeriformes; family Tyrannidae; genus Empidonax; species Empidonax traillii. The sequence goes on from NW_020955211.1 coordinate 921,848, forward strand.
AAAGCAGTAACTTTGTTGGCAAAGTTATTCTGTTGCACTATGTACAATATAAAATTTAGAAATGGAAAATGCTCTGATATTAAAATGGTGGGTTATGTTAAGCAGTGAGATGATATAAAAAAATGGGTCGATGAATACCAAATATCAACAGCTTTATATTTTTGACAATTCACAATAAAACAAAGAGTACAATAAGTTTAGACTAAGAAGTTTTTACTTGTATTCTGGGTGATTTAAGCTCTTTGTTTTGTCAGCTGTTGCCTTTGGGAAATGCAAAAGAGTATTTTTAAAGTCTAACTCTGCATCAAACCGAAAGTCACTGCCCCAGAACCAATGTGCTCTTGGGGCACATTTGCATTTTAAAATAGTAAAATGAAAATGTGACAAATGACAGAAAAGAAAATGGAAGATGGGACTGTATTTATTACTAGCACTGTCCTTGTTTGGCAGAAGAGAGATCATTTATATGAAATGACTGATAAGAAAGTTTATATCCCCAGGAAGATTTACACTTCTGTTTGATAAAGCAGTGGGAGAGAAGGCATGAGAACATGGATTAAATTTTTTTCTCATGATAAACCAAGAATTCAGAGGAATAGGAAAAGATGAATGTTAAATATTTTATTGAAAACAATTTAAAAAAACCTACGAAACTGAAAAATAATTTTTGAAGCTTCTACAATTGAAAATTAGAAACATTGCCTTCCCATAAGTAGCTGATAGATTTTTAATTTTTTCCTCTACTGATCAAGGCAGATATTATGAACATCTTCCAAAAATACTCTCTCCACACTGGATTAACAAAACTGACACTGTAAAAATGAAAGATCACTTACCTCTTCATTTCTTGGTTGGATGTTGCACAGAAATAGAAAATTCTGTTTCCAGCTTGAGGTATACATTTAAAAACAAATGGTTTCCCCAGACTGGTGTCAACACCAATTTCTGCTCCTTCCAGCTTTGTTACTTCCAGGGGTTTGCACTTCCCTTCATCCTGCAATTAGAAAGAGCACCCAAAGTTCAGAACTATTATGAAACTGATCCCTGTAAGATGAGGATAAGCTCAAGGAATATTCAAAGTTGTAAAGCTCTGTGCTTTTGAACCACCATATGGTTTAATGATCAGCAGTCCCAGAAATTACAGTGCAATCACAGAAGACAAGCTAGTCAAACACCCTCTAAATTTGCATCTGTGTTTTTGATCTCTTAACTGGTTTTGGTTCATCAGAAGACATATCTGTACCTAACACTTTTGTAGGTATGTGTAGACATGTAGATGTTCCAGCTATTGAGGGTTCAGCTGAGTGGTGTGGGAACTTTCACAGTGCACTGAACAATTTAGAGTCACAGGTCTCTTTACTAATCAGTGATGTTTGCAGTTTGGGTTTATGCTGAAAACCTCACCTTATATGGGTAGATACAGGCAACAAGGACTTAAATTTGAGAATAGTGAGCATAATTTAAAAGGCCGAATTTCAGCTCCTTTGCAAAGTTGTGGTAAATATAACTCTGTTCATAACCTTTACTATATAATTTAAATAACTTTCAATGGAAAGCACTTCAGAACCATTTTACTTGTTCCTGATTGTGTTGAAGCTCTTTGAGACTGAAGGGCATTGCCAATGTCTTTCCCTGTGTAAGTTATAAAGAGCAATTAAGCTCCTTAGTACACGTAGGTAGGTGAAGCAGTTTATCCCCTCACTCATTTCCTAGCCCAGCTCCCCCCAAATACACATCTTAACTCAAAACAAAGGAGCACACATCTGGACAGTGAACTTTAGCTGTGTTTTAACCCATATTCTTTATTGAAGATCTGTGACTGGAGCTCTAACAATTGCATGAAATTTGGTAGCAATAAAATGGGAAAGATGAGTTAATGCTGAGACATAGGAAAAGCACTAGTGCTGTTTGCAAAATACACAGATGGTGGAATCTTATAGAATAAAATTCGTTGATTATTGGGTGTTAATTAAATTTTGTCAGCAGGAGCTGGATTGTAAATACCCCATGTAATTTTCCCTTAGACTAAAAATAAACATACACAGCCTTGCACGAAAAAAAAATGCACTTGTGGAATTAGAAAAATACTTAATTGTATGCTCACTAGCACATGTAATTATCCCTTTGTCATACATGATTTTCCTGTAGTAACAAAATAAACCCTAATACTGACAAAAGCATAAATAAACATTCATGAGTACATTTCCTACATTCTTATTCGTTGTTCTCATTCCATTTTTTTAATGCTAAACTAAAGTTTTTTAATGTAAAACTAAAGAAGATAAAGGCAATCCTGAAAGGTGTCAGTGCTGTGTGACCTACTTTATTTATAATGCTTTCAGACACAAAACAACATTGCAGACAGCATAACCAAAATACATATTCAGGGTCCAAATCTCATTTCTAGTGCAAACCATAGTAAGTGGAAGCTCCTGTCCATGGTCTGAATTCTCCTCACTGCCCTGACCTGAAGGCAAAGGTCTGAAACTACAGATACTGAAATCATGGACCACTATTATTGTACCCTTATAAACTTATTTTGTAAACTCTTTCTGTGCTGTCTAGAATGAATGCAGATAGAGGTTCTGAGGCATAAAGAATTATATAGGTCCACTGTATCTCAAACACATCTGGGAAAGGAGTAAGATAGATTTGAGACATTTAAAATTAGACCAAATGTTCCTCATTGACTAATAGACAGCGATCCTCCCCTAATTCTGATAATCCAGATCACAGAATCATAGAATTGTTAAGGTTGGAAAAGACTGTCATGATCATCATGTCAAAATGTTCACCCAGCACTACCTTGTTCTCTGCTAAACCATGGTCCATGTGCCACATTGGCTTGTTGGTAAGGGGGGTATTTCTTTTCACTTGTGTGCCTTTCATGAATAACATGTTGAGATGATTCCTTAGGCAAATATACCTTTGCTACAAAAAGTGGCTAAGGTATATTTCTGGGAAAAATAATTATGAAAGTAATTTCTTACGCTTGTGACTGAAGTGTAACCCACTGATGATACTGCCTTTATGGAACCTGAAATAACTATGTGATGCTGCTTGAGTTGATGATATGTGTCATGCAGATTTTAAATGAACTAACTCAAATTTCAGCTGTTCCATTCTGCACTAAGCTAAAAAAAATTATTTTTGTTTTTTCTTCAAGTTTGTGATCAGCTTATTCATGGATTCTTGGCAGTCTCCAGTATCAAACATGTGGAAATTTCTCTAGGTAGAAAGAGTAGAAAGCAGAAAGCAGGTGCTGCTTTGGTAAATGCTATTTTAAGAACAGTAGAAACATCTGAAGTAACCTTTCCCATGCTCTGAGTTTTCCTAAGATGATCTGAATTTTAGGAGAAATGTTTCTGCAAAAAAAAAAAAAAAAAATTAAAATATAATTAACAATGCATAATGATCAGAAACAGATAAAAAGGAGGAAAAAAATAAGAAATTAGGCATTTCCTTCCTTTATTGTATTAAATGCTCATTAAGGTAGTGCATGCAGCCCTACTTAATTTGATGTAAGTAATTCCAGAAACTGAATGCCATTTGTAAGTCCTGAATGATTCACTGTATTCAAAGAATTTTGTTTGAGCAGAGTTATATTTGCTATAGCAGTTATGCTCCTTCATCTATTAGAGAGGAGAATCTGAAGAGATTTATGAAAACTTCATGCTATTTGTAGTGAAAGAAATAAAAGGTAACAACAGGAATAACTATGAAAAGAAATTAAAATTAAGCTACAAAAGAGTCTGCAAGTACTAGGAAAATGGAATAAAAAATAACTTTACAGAAAACAAGATAAAATCCTAGAATAAATCTAAACACAATGTGAAAACTGAGCAGTGCTAGAAAGCAGGAATTGAAGTCTGGCTAGGTTGGGAGACTGGCAGTGGACAGTATAAGGCAGTTGCTCCCAGGTCACTGGGTCAGATTGGTTTCAGGTCAGTAGTGGCATAACCGAATTTTTGACTATCTTTCAAAACTATCTTCCTGGTTGTGCCCCAGTGTTCTTAAAATAGGCATCTCTTAAACAAGGCAGGAATCTGAACTGGTTTTTTCCTTTTGCTTATTATTTCTCATTTGCCCAGCTTTCTCCATTGTAGCTGATGTGGCCACAAACCTCCATGGCACTCAGGCTTGCAGTATTTTCACCATCTATTATCTTTCAGTTTTCTCTGACCAGCTTCTCCCTGAGGTCTGATGTTGCTTGCTTAGTAATATCACTAAACTCTTCTCCTCCCTATGTCTTTTTTTAGTTACTGTACTTTGTGATAGGCTCACTGTTTGGTAATTTAGGAAATTATAGATAGAGCCTGTTTGCATTTATTCTTTCTTTGAGCTGGGCACATTGGTGAAAAGAAGAGACTAAGGCTTTTTATGTCTTTTCCCCTTACATCTATTTCCTTTTCCCTTGAGGAAAGGGCTTGCATATGTCTGCAAAGAGGGAGCTCTAGACTCCAAAACTGTTCACATGGTATTTTTTGCCAGTAGAGAGAGATGAACTTATTTAGTTGTTCATTGTGTTTTATTTTAACTGATTTGCATCTAAACTACAGAGAGTAGAAACTTATTGAAGACAAAACAATAGGAGAAAAAGATGTAAAAGATCCTCTACTTTGGAAAACATAATCATCATACACCTAATAGTATTGGCTATCAGGTGAAGTACAACCAAAAGGAGTTGTGACATGTATAATCTTCACATTATAATTCTTTTCTTGAGGTTGAATAATTTGCTACAGTTAAATTCACAGAAGATAATAAACAGTTTGCAGAACCAAGGCTCACAGGAAGAATTATTGATTAGGTTAAAATTTTGAACAACTTGAATCAGATCAAATAATGTATCTGAGTATGACTCTTTCTCTGGGTTGGGGTATGCAATCTGTTGGTAGGCAAAAATTATCATGCATATCAGCTAGTGTTATTTCTCATTTATCAATAGAAATAATACAGTAAATATATTGGAGACAGTGGATTCAGAAAGTTCTTAAATAAATTGAAAAATATATTCTGGAGCCATGGAAGGAATGGAAAATGTAGAGAAGAAATCAGATTCTACACTCTAAATAATAAGCTTTAAATAATATGGCAATTCCCAGACTATATTAAAGCTCTAAGCAAGAATGAAGAACAAATAGAAGTGATATATTTATGAGCAAAGCTCAGATGTAAATCTATTTATATCTAAGCCTTTTATATAAAGTGCTTAGGCTTAGCAAGAAAGCTTGTTCAAGAAAACAAAGGACTGAATGTTTGTCATAGATTGAAATGTTGTGCAGGGTCTGCATGTGGCAGGCAGAGGATTTCTTTCTTGGTGTAATAACTGGACTCTACATACATTGCAGAAATTTAAAAGCATTTTCCTCTCTCTCATCTATTTTACTGGGAACAGTCTTAAGGGTGCACACAATCAACCAGAAACATGTACTGTAGTGTATGAGTCATAACATTTTTGTAAATACACTTACTGCAGAATGCCCAACTCCCATATCCAGAGAAGACAATTGTAGAAATAAAAGGAAACATTTCATTCTGCATTTAAATTTATCTCTGCATTAGAGAACACTTTCACTTCTTCTGAGAGGCCTGATGAAAAATGATCTGGTTTGATGTGAGTAAAAAGAAATGGAAGATGGTGTCTGGCTGTTTACATGAGATGTGTAAATGATGATGATCATTGAATCATAGAATCATAGAATCAGCCGAGCTGGAAAAGACTTCTGAGATCTTCAAGTCCAACCCTTGATCCAACACCACCGTGATTACTAGACCATGGCATTCAGTGCCACATCCAGTCTCACCTCAAAAACTTTCAGGGAGGGTGGTGAATCCAGCACTTCCCTGGGCAGCCTATTCCAATGTCTGATTACTCCCTCTGTAAAAAATTTCTTCCTAGCATCCAACCTAAACCTCATCTTATTTGGAATAAAAAGAACAAGTAAATTGTAATGTAGTTTCCAGGTGGTCTGAATAATACCTAATAGAAACATATCCTACTAGAAGTATCTAAGGAACAGTAATTTCACAGGAACACCACTAATTAAAGAAAGTTCAATGAGGAAAGCATTCTGCTGCTGAGACAAAGTGAAGGTTATGGACCTCTTTGAATGCAAATAACACTCTATAATTAGCGTCTGTGCAATACTTAATTGCCAGTCTGTTGACTATGTTAAAGTGCAATAAACAGAAAAGACAGAAATGAACTGGGTTCATAAAGGAAACAGGAATAAGACCTAACATCTGATAATTTAGGTGATGTAATAGCTGTTTACCAGTTTGGGGTCTAATTGCTTCTGGTTGTTAAGAAATGCACATTTTTGTTCCCACTGCCCTCTCAGCTTTGAAATACTTTGTCTTAGTCACTCACACTATGCCCAAGGGCTTCCTAGAGGCATTAAACTTGTGAGCCTAAGAAATGCAAATCATAATTCTTTATAAAACTGATATTATTATATAAAATCACAATGAAGACCATCCTTCACTGCTGCCACAGTGAGAGTGCTTCTCAGGAGTATGTGTTGAAGTTTTCTTACAATACGAACTATCACGAAGGCCATTTCTCTAAGGCTTGGGGCTACATGTGAAAATGAATTTGCTCTTTATTCACGCATCAGTCTCTCACTAAAGCTGAATCTCTAAAACATGCTCTTTTCTACTGTCCAGACAGAAATTTTCAACTGAACTGTTCCTTCCAGCTTAACTTCCTTCCTATTACATCTTCTTGACTTTCCTGTTTGAAGTCCCTACAAAATGCTGTCAGCAAACTCATACTCTTTAGACATTTATTTCTAATTACTATTGTTCCACATCATTCTTAGCTGACAGAACTGGAGAGGGAAACGTAATAAATGATAAATGTAATAGAAGGACCTGATAGAGCTGGTTTGACTAGAATTTATCAGTCTCCGACTTCTGGAAAGGAAGTCTCCAAGGGAGATACACTGACAACACAGTTTCCTGCTTTGAGACAGATAGGCCTCTGTAGAGTTTTTCCTAGACCATAACCATAATAATATTTATTTCTTCATTTCCTTTTCAGGTGCTAGATTAATTATCTGTCTCACTATCCTCTCTACCAGAGTCCTCTTATGTCAAAGGGACTGGAAATCTTTCCTAGACACACAGCAAGATGAAAATGAGAGACGAGCTAGGGCATTGTTACAAAAATGATACTTTATTAATTCTTTTAATTTTATCAACTCTACCTTTTTTGTGTCTTTTTATGGCCCCCAAAAACCACTTTATTATGTTTTTTTTATTTATCCAGTCTTACATAGCCGGAAAGCAATGATTAATTGAAACTAGGAAATTTTGGCTTTCCCTGGCACTTTTAGTGTTTTTGTAAATTCCACTATTTAATTAGTTGAACTCCTTACATGATGGATATTTGTAATGAGGAATTTAGGGAAACATGTTGGACTATAATGCTTTTTTGTTTATTCTTGTGTTTTCCTACTGAGCTTAAAACAATATTAGCTCTCTAGCAGGTATGTCCTAACGATAGAGCTGTGCAAGCTCCACTATCTTTAAACCCATCAATGGCCCATTTGTTCCCGTGTCCCAGAAATTATATTCCTTCTCGTTAATGAATGAAAACCATCATTTTTTATCCTGAAGACTGAAGCATATTTTAGGGTTTTCAAGTTAGCTGTCGTTTTCTGAAATAGACTTGCTGATGACAGCTCAGAGAATTAACATGTTGAAATGATGCTCTGCTGCTGTGGGCAAATTGCTTTTGCTATATCACTGGTCTCATGTAAAACTGATTAAGGTTTCTCTGTCCTATGCTGAAGACTCCCCACAGGCATTTTCTGGTGGTGTTGCAGCCCCTTTACTGTGATGAGCAGCAAATGGTACTTTAGGAGGAGCAGATGATGTTATCTGCAAAGAAAGGCCATGCTGATGTGCTGATGCGCTTTCAGCTTTCTGTGAAAAAACGTGTTAAGTTGAAGCACAGGAAACTTGATTGCCTTAGGGAAGGATTTTAGTGTACATTCCTTGTCTGTTTCCTCATAATATCCAGATATCTTTCCCTTAGAAGAAAAACAGGGTATGTTGACAAAGAAGGAAATAGTATGTTTGAGAAGGTTCAGTGATCTGGACAATAGGAGATCAGAATGGTAGAGTAGATACTGGAACTCTACAGTTACTAAGTGTAGGTAAAAATATTACGAAGCATTATATCTCTGCTGATCTCTGTAATTTAGAGAAAACAAGGTTCTAACCCAACGTGTCAAATTTCTCTGCTTGGAGGTGGAAAAAATAGCCACATCCACTGAGCTGAAAAAGTTGTTGTGGTTACTTATATGGGTTGAGGAGTCGAGGACAGTCAGTGGCAGCATCTGTTTGAGGGAGAAGAAAATGACCACACATGTAAAGTGACTGCATGTCTTGCAACAGCTGTCACTTTACCAGTGTGTGACTGGCTAGAGATGATTCTGAAACTGCAGCAAATACATGGGTGAGTCACATGTAAAAACTCTAGAAACATCAATCTCCTTTTTAATGTAGGTGGGAAAAGGAAAATTCAGGGTTGACAATTTATGGTTACAAACAGCAATGATGAGGAAATCTGGCTCTCTGTGTTTGTTGATATGGATTAGAGTAGAGATGAAATGCCCTTTCCTTTCTTCACTACAAAATATTATATATAACATTTCAGGCATAAATAAAGTGCTCAGTTGTCTTCTGACACAAGAGGAAACCCTTGACCAGTGACCTTGCTGGCATCACTGGAAATATGCTAATAGAAGTTATTTTTCTTGTACTGATAAGCAGCTTATCCTGAACTTATTTTGTCTCCCTGAATTACTCTTGCCTTCAATTAACTGTTTCAAAGAATATCGTAGATCAGTTAAGTGGACAAATTTTTTCTCTTGAGTGAGTCAAGGCCTTTGAAGAATTTCCAAATTCATCATGCAGTTAAATCAGCATGCTACATAAAGGCTGCATTAAACTACAAATATTATTTGTAATTACCTTAGAAGAAAAAGTGGAATGAGAAGTCTTCTTTTCATACCCTGACAAAAATCATACCAAAAGAAAGAAGTGTCAGTGAATCCAGTTGAGCACCTTCTTACTTCATTTGGGCAACGGATCTCACAGTAGTAAATAACTTTATTTATATTTAAGTGGATTCTGTCTCTCTTACTAAAGGATTCTCCAGAGCACTCTGCAAGCAAATGAGGCAGTGAAGAAAGCCCTTGTGCTTTTTGTTGCTAAAATAGTTGCAATATTTAATAGAATCATAGAATCGGTTGGATTGGAAAAGATCTCTGAGATCACCAAGTTCAACCCTTCATCCACTACCACCATGTAGTTTATTATTTGGAGATCAGGAACAGAGAGAGAGCAGCTGGCAAAAAAATGGTATGAAATAATTTAAAAAGTGATTGAATAGCACTAGGGTTGGATAATGCAAGAAAACAAGCAGCGGTTCATTATTACTATAAAATGTTTATGCAGTGCTTTAAATTTATTTACTCTTTGAAGAAAAAAACAAATGCATGCTTTTGGCTAAGGAGCCATCTTATCAAAACACAAAGTTTGCATGACTGAAATATTTATTTTCTCAGTGCAGTAAATAAGCTAATTGAGGAACAAATTAACTAAAAGAAAACCACTAGTGGAAATAAATAAATAAAAATTTAATTAAATATTAGTGAATGTAAGATTATGGGGTACCTTCTAATCCTCAATCCAATTTATCTAACACTGTCTTCAGATATACTTAATTGAAGAGTGTTTAAATGGCATCATCTTTTTTTCACATTTCAGGAATCTGATGATGTAGCTGACTAGGATAAAATAAAAACTTCTTTCCAAAAGAACGCTCTTACACATTTATATGCTGAATTGATCAAAAGGTATGTGACCATGTTAGCAAAGACAAAGACTAATTACAGGCCAAGGACGTGGTATTATGCTCATGCGTTATGCTCATATTCTCATGTAGTTTTTGATTAAGGGTGGACATGGCTTTATTTTACTGGTATGTGTTCAAACAGTATGTTGAAGACAAAACTATTTCTAACCAGCTAATATTTCCACTGATGCCCTTCTACTAGAGCTAGGAGATCCCCTGAAAGCTACATGTGCTTCATCTAGTGATAAATCCCCCACAGGCAATTTTTCTCAGCTTCACTAATTGTTCTTGAAATGAGGTTAGAATGAATGCTAGGTGGATGACCTTGAATCTTTTTTACAAGCTTTTACAATGTTTTGCCACAAAAAGCTCTGAACAGATGACAGTCTTTGAAATCAATCTAATTGATGGTATATGAGTAATTTTCTCAATGAATAACTTCATCATAAAAACACACTTTATTTATAGAATACTAAAATATCTGTAGCTGAGATAACCAAGAAGTCATTGATTTAGGGCCATAAAGACTCATTATACAACCAAAGCGTTGTAAATTATGCTGTGTTGAAATGGAGCCTCAGGATAAAGCCAAATGAAATATTTCCCTTCATGAAGCATCTGTCATATTCATTTTTTTGTATGTCTTACTGTTAAGTTTAACTAGATAAAGTTAAAGTCTTATATATACTTAGAATTATTAAGTACTATACAGGTCCCTGCTCCCACGACAGAATGAAGTACTGAGCAATGCTACTCTGAAGAAACCAAGCTAACCCAACGTGCAGGTCTATAACTTATTCACTGACACAAAGAAATCACATAGTCTCCCCTGTTTCAGAAAATACATACAATGTTATATGGAACATAGAGCTCTTACACATCTGAAGCTACTTCATCTCATCCCTTCTAAAGGCTTTTTGAAGATCAGAACAAAGAGATTAAATGTAGAATCCATAAAAGCCAGACAGTGTCTCTGTCTGTGACTAGGCTTAGGAAAGCTGAACTACCCAAAAAGCCTCCTTTAAACATCTCATACGAAACCTTGTAGTGCTGACATTATCTTGTATATAGCACAAGTCAAGATGACCTGTGAGTACAAAGCTGCTGCACTTCATAGTTCAAGACACAGCCTGATTCCTCACCAACCACTCTCCTTACCTTCTTGTGTTTGTAATAGTGCAGGTACCCATTGTGTTTCAGCACAAACCATCTCTTTCTCCAGCCCTTCAGAATGGCTGACTGTGTTCGTTTATGCAGATATCCTCGGCAGGTAGGTCTGGGGGTGTTGGGGTAACGGCTGATGTCTGATCCCACAATCATAGTCAGGATATCAGGACCTAAAATATTACATGAAGAGTGCAAACACATAGGCCAAAACCAATCTGTTAATATTTTTGAATACCCATATAGTATATGGAGCAGGAAGGCAGTATTTTACCCCATGCCCTTGTCCTCCCACTGTAGCTTCTGGAAGCAGCAAAGAGCAGAGCAGCCTAGGAAACAAATCAAACCAAGCAATGCATGGCCTTCTTTTAATATATATTCAGGAATGATAATAATATTGTGTTAAGGGCTACTAATGGAGCCAGCTATCTGAAGACTCCTCGTAAAAAAACATATTGTGACCTACCTTTGCAAGCAGCATTTTGGGTGCTTGTGTATTTCATCAGTTAAGTGAAGGGATTGAATCTCATTGCTCCAATGGGTGCACATAAATTGAGGTTTATGTAAAAATTGCTGATAATGTCCTTAGGGAATGTTCTTCAGTCTCTGCCATCTTACATATGCTCTCGAGGATTCTTTATTTTCCATGCCTTGGAGTTTTCTAATCTTTTCTGTGCCCCTCTCTGAAGGAGGTGGCTGTTGGAGGCTAATCTATTCCAAAGCTTCTACTTAACAATTGCAAAAGGTAAGCATAAGGAAGAGATGATAGGTTGCAAGATTTTCCAAAAATATGGTACCACTATCATCAGTGAGATACAAAATCGTAATATTTGGTGAAGCTATCAGTACATCTATGATTTTGACCAGAAGGCCTGAGATTCTGATTATATTGACATTACAGAGCAGGTAGCAATGCCTGAGAGAGAATTGAGAAATGTAACTATGACATATTTTCATCTGCAAAGCGTTTGCTGGATTTCTTTTTTAGGGACATCTGACTTTAAGAACGCTGTCTGTGTGCCAAGATTTAGTCCAGAGGGCGTTCTCTGAAGAGTTAAAAATACCCAGTAATCAGAGATTTATCTGCTAAAAGACTCAACATATTCTTAAATATAATAGTGTGAATGGCACCTCTTTAATTAAAGAACATGGAATGTGTCAAGTTAAATTTGTCACTGTCTTGTAAAAGCACTTTAATTTATTGAATTTCCCGTGAGCCTTTGTCATAACCTTATCTGAGATAAATAAGGGAATGGCAGCAGATTAACTTCCAGCATGCAAACACAGGTATCTTCGGGTTTTAATCATCACAATTCTAGGAAGAATATACTTGATTAATATCTCTGACTCTGTTTCTGCGGTGATGTAAAAGGATGCCTCGTGAAATGAGCTCTCTGCTCTCCTGACTAGACTTCAGGTCTTGGAGACACAGAAATAACTACTGGTTGCACTGAAGGAAGATATAAAGTCTCTCCCTGAGGAAGTATAAGGCATAAATAATGTAATTGTGTCTCTGCAGTCACATGTGCCCTTTGGGAAATAATTTTATGTGTCTAGAAGACAAGGCCTAGATAAAAAAGTGACTTAGGCAAAATTACTCTATTAAATATGAATACATTAAACTTATATTCAAGATTTCTGTTGCATACATCACCCAGTTTTTCTGGTTGTATTTGGAGCATTGAACAGGAAACCTGACCATGTAATTTATTGTGATCTTAAAATTACCTTTCCTTGCCAGATTGGCAGCTTCTGAATGTGGCATGCTGGTGACATCAGTTCCATTCACTGCTATGAGAATATCCCCAACCTGAAGCCCTGCTTCTTCAGCTGCACTATCTGGAATAACAAAAAACCCAAAAACAAACCTATCAAAAACTCCATTTTATTTAGAGTTAGGATATCAAGCATGGATGTGCGGAGAAGCTTTCCTAGCAAAAGAGGCATCTGTTCAACCGGAATATGCTTTAGAGCCTTCACGATATCATCTTTGAGGTGGAAGAAGTTTTACTGAGTAACATGTTAGTCATCTGTAAATGAATCTTCAGGATTTGGATTGTGGGGTAACACTAGATAATCACTGGCAGTCGAGAAAATTAATTAAAAATGCTATTAGGATTTAAAGGTGCAAATAATAATTTCAGTATCTGAGAGTTTTGGCCTAGGGTGCAAAGAAAGATCTGGTGCAATGCTCAATAAAGCCAGTAGAAAAAAGATCTATTATTCTGGTGAGCTTTGGATTTAACTCCAAAGAGTACTTTCTGTGCCGATGTTTGTCTTTGCTGGTTAACTGAATTTGGCCATAGAATTTTCAAGGGTTTTGTCTTTAGGAGGAAAAACCCATAATGAGTTAAAAAAGTGTCTGTGAAGGAGGGACTGAATCATACTGTTAATGCATGACCTTTCATTTATTTGTTAACCATTGTAAAGTACATGCACTCACAAAATAATTCTCAGACACATGTCAGCCAGGAATGGAAGCAAATTAGGAAGGTGATAAATATTTCTGGAAAATTTTATTCCATGTCCTTACTATTTAATGTATCTTTTTAAAAAGAGATTTTGTACCCTATGATGCAGTAAATGTGATGCTTCAGTGTATTTCTGAGGATGCTTAGACACTTTAGGAAAGAGATTAGTAAAAGCTTAATAATAATAAACAGGCACAATAAAGCCATGGTCCACCCTCACAGGGATTACAAATCATTTGCAAATTCCCAAATGTCAGCAAATTTTGATTTGTGCTTGCTTTGAGGTTCCCATACCAGATTTTATGATCATGAGTGGTCTTTAAAATATTATTAAAATAATTATTATAGAATCATAGGATGGTTTGGGCTGGAATGGATCATAAAGGTCACCTAGTTCCAACCCCCTACCAGAGGCAGGGTCACATTTTGCTAGGCCAGGTGGCTCAAATCCCCAACCAGCAGGGCCTTGAATCTGTGCAGGGATGGGGCAGCCACAGCTGTTCTGGTTCATGTGCCTCACCACCCTCACAGTAAAGAATTTCTCTCTAATATCTATTCTGTTTAAACGAAATCAGTCATATGTTGAGAAACCACAATTTTACTAGATTTTGTCTGAAAAAAAAACCCACTTTTTTTTTTTCCCTGCAGGTTTAAAGCAACTACACTTGAAAACAACATACAAATAAACAATGTGAGTAGCTAAACTTAACTTTAATTAATAGATTAGGAGGGATAAATTACTAAGCTTCAAAGCTATTGTTGTATTCATTACCTGTGATTTTACTTGCACTTAGGTAAGGAACTAATGAGTTCACAGGCCTCTGAATTCCCAGGCTTTCCTGATGTTGTCAGGAGGATGGGCATTGTAATACATAGGGCTGGTAATAGTGAGAAATCTATTCTTAAATGCCTTGCTAGAAGCCAGGCATTCTTCATGTGGGATGACATTTAGCACTATATCTGCTTTTTGTAGTAAGAATCTGTTACAGTCTCCTGTACCTTCTGCTCCTTCTCTAATTCTACTGTACCCATCCTGAGATGGAGAGAGCAAAAACTACTCTAGATTTGGGTTTACCAAGGTTTTAGATGATAGCAGTAAAATGACTTTGACTGCTTGTGTCTCACTCTCACTGCTGTTACTGATGCAATCAGCTTTTTAGCCAGATTTCTAAGCTGACAGTATACACAGAGTGAATGATTTCAGAGACCTTTCAGAGATAACTCCCAAGATCTCATTCCTGAGTGAAACTGCGAATACCATTACGAAGACATGGCATCATTCCTCTCTAGAGGCATTATCTTGTACTCTTTTTACACTCTTTGTTGATGCTTTTTTGTTACTCAGTTGGGATTGGAGTTTCTGTTGTGGTTCCTTACACTCATTATACTACTCTGAAGAAGTTAACAGCACACCTGTTATGACTGACAGCTGGCTCAATGTAAACCCGTCCAAGCAGAAGTGTCCCCAGTCAGTAAGACTTTTGAAAATGTTCGGAGCATCTCTGCATCCCCCATTTAATTCTTAAAGTCATGTTGTCATTCACGGATGTCAGCCCACAAAAGTTTTAGTCTCTGCATCTGGATGGAGGCTGAATACAGGCACTTGGAGAAGGTATCAACTGACATGGAAGGAGACAGAGCAGTAGAGTCTGGTTTATCCCCTGAGATACTAGGGTTCTGAGAGAGTTTGTCCAAAGCAGTTCAAGGGTACACTGTTAAACACCTTGTACAGACTAATTATGGAAATTATTCATGTGCATATATATTAGATGTTAATATAAACCAGAAGCTCTATACTATTAGTATTAGTAGATCATATTATATCATGTAGATATATGATTGTATATAATATATATAATAGACTAAATATTATGTATTTATTTTTATACATTGTCATAGGAGATATTAACCAGTACAAACATAGCTTACTTGTGTCAACTTCAGTCACAAGGATAGGTTTTGAGAACTGGATCCTGAAACCCCAAGGGTAATTACCAGTTCCTTTAGCAATCTTCACTGTTCTTTCTCGAACTGCAAAATTGGAAAAAAGAGAGATCCATTTTCTCTACAAGTTGAGTTTAACAAGCAGCAGCCTGTTCTCAAAACTTTTTATAGCCACTGGCAGTTAGTATTTCTACGAATTGTTGGAGTGCTTTCAGTACCACTCCTAGATGTTTAGTGCTGGTCCTTGGACAGTGCCACTCTTCACACTGTGACTCATCAAATATCACTCACATTAGGGCACCGACAGACAGCACCAATGAAATGTGGTCTCATCAGCAGTTTAAATTAAGTGCCTGGACTTCGTAATGAAGAGATGGGGAAGAGCTCAGATATTCCACTCTACTGATTGTGTTCTAGATGAGAAAAATATTCCTGCTCTGTGTGTCAGACCTCTGCACTGCAAATACAAAATACCCTCTAAATTTTCAAATAAGTTTAAACCTGTATCTTGTAGTTTCATTCTTTTTATGTTTCAGAAGGCTTCTATCTTTTGGATAGTTGTTTCTTTTCCTTTTGATTATCCGTCCTTGTCCACTCCCCACTCCCACTGCCTTCCACCTTCCCCCTCCATCTTCTGCCATCAGTGGCTGTATCCATTTGAAATGTCTTTCAACTCAGCAGAAATTAACAGTTAAAGAGATATAAACAGTTAAAGAGAGTTTCAGTAAAAGAAAGATCAGGGTCTAATTGCCTACTTATTTCATTTTTTTCAGAGCCTAGTATTGTTATTGTGTCTCAAATGGCCTGGCTCTTTAGCAAATCTTGTGCTTATGAAGGACTTTGGTGTAAATTTGATTTCTCAGAGTGTCTGGTTTTGATTATCTGACTGCCTTACTGTGCTTTTTTTTTTTTTTTTAATGGAGGCCAATTTAACAGCAACTTATGAGGGATGTGTTGTCTTCAAATCGTGTACTATTTGGAAGACAGAAACTGCTTTAAATGCAAATTATTTAGCAGAAGGACATTTGTCTAAAATATCCTAAATTTGTCTGACTTTACCTATCTTGCCAAAGTTCTGAGCTCTCCTCTGGGAGGAGATTTTTCATATCAGGATATTTATAGAGGACATTTGTTTTTTCTCTCATATTCTTAAGAGTTTCAACAAAAAACAATCTCCTGGAAAGCTACAGGGAGGTTTCAGTTTGTCTTAGATCTTTGAACTGTGTTACTTTTCAGTACCTTAACATTTGAAAAGTCAAGGAAAACCTTGATCTCCCTGAAAAAGTTGGTCACTATATCTTTTTGCACAACAAGGTCTAAACTACAAATAGAATTTGCTTCATAGCAAATGATTCTTTCCTTTCTGGATCTACTGTATTTGAAATTTTGATGTAGAAGAGATTTTATGATCATTGTAATAATTTATGACCATAAATATCTCTCTAGAATTTTGCCAGGCTTAAAGATGTTATGAAATTATCCTGCCTTTACCATTATCTCTTGAAGCTTAATTATGACTTTGACCAGTTTCAATTCTGTCAAGTAATTATGACATTTTGCAAGACAATAGCTAAATAAGAACTACTTATTTACTCCAATAATCTTTTAGAGTCTTGCATTAGCCTTTTCCCTGTCTTCAGCATAAGCATCCAGCATCTTTTCTCACATGCTGATACCCAGAAAACCTCAGAGTGCCAAAAATAAATAAATTTCTATGACATTTATTACCTGTTCCTTTAGCCAACTTACTTGCCACTGGTCTAGGTCTTTTGCTGAGACACCTAGGACTGTTATCCGGAGAGACATCATCTCCTCTGAAAACCCAGGATGCAGAATGAAAGTTTTCTGTATAAAAACCTCTGTCTTCATTTTCAGCATGTAGTCCTGGATCTACTGATCGAGCATCCTCTGAATTTACTGTCATGACAATAAAACAAGTAAAAGTTACATCAGTAGAGAAAATGTATGAAGAGTAACAGACAGTTATTCCTAGCCAGTCAGCATGGAAGAAGTGCCACAGGATTTTTAATGAACTATTTGTAATATCTGTACTGAGTTCTTCAATTTTGTTGGTGTTAAAGGGGCAGTGTGCAAAGATTTCCAAATATAAGACCACAATACTGGATGCTATTGCATATTGAACTGGAATAAGAAGTCCTAATACTAATGGTCAAAACAGGAGCTGTATGTCTTTATGAGAAGTCTGGCTTTAGCTAATTCTTAAGCTTTCCTTTGGGGCCCATTTGATCAGGAAACCAAACAAGTCCTCTAGAAATTTAGTACAAGTTCAGTGCATTTGGGAAGACAAAAGAGAAGTTGAAAAGCATCTGACATGACATGGGTAGTGGCGACCATATTTGCTGTTTTCTTAATCTTACGTCTTCCAGATGTGTAGTTTTGTTAAAAGTAGGGTGAGGAAATAATAGTTGTTGGTGTTTTTTTTTTTTAACATAGAACTTCTGGCATGTCCTAGACTTCTGGATATTTCACAGCATTTCACAGAATATTTTGAGTTGGAAGAGACGCACAATGATCATCAAATTAGCACCATGCTCTAAACAAATGAGCTGATCTCAGGGTATGATGCTCTATGTGTTACCCCAAGGATTTTCAGGTTTATATTTTATATCAATTTACATTCAAAATGTCTTGCACTGAGTCCCCATGGAGATGGAGCTCTAGCTCTCTGCTGAGGGTAAACCCAGAAATTTTCAGGTTTAAAAGGCAATAGGATGACAGGCAGCTGTCTGTGTGACAGGTTATAAACAGCAGTTGGACTATGAAGGAAAAGGCTGTGCATGTCAACATCCCAAGCAGATCAGGAGCTGGAACTTCAAAGCTAAAATTGGATGGTGAAAGTCACATGAAAGTATATATCATCAGACACTACGATAACAGATAGATTGAAAATATAAATTGTCTGAGAGGAAAAAACCTATCATGTTCCTTTAAGTACTAAATGCCTAGTAAAATGCAGCTAGATTTAATGCAGTTGGAGAAAGGGTTTGCTTGCTTTGTTTACTCTGTATTAGAAGTCACAATTATTTGGACTAGTTTCCAGTTTCAAACGAGAAAAGATAAAAATTAACCTTTATTTTGTTTGGGAAGTTACTTCCTGAATATATCTAAGTAGCCTTTTGACATAGACATTTTGCTCAACTATATTTATGTAGACAAATACTTCACACCCACTGGCTTCTCCCTTATTATGCAGAAAGTATGAGATGGCATGATTAATTGTATAAAAAGCTACTAGCAAGTAAAAAAAAAAAACAAAACAACCACATTACTATGCTGATATGTTTGAAGCACATTTTAGCTTGCTAGTCTGAATGCATAAATTAATAAAACCTAGACTAGCACCAAGCAATTCAGTATAGCCCAGTATTTTGCCAGTTTAATATTGGGTTTTTTTAATTGTAGTAGAGCTTAAAAAGTGACAAATATGCAAAACTACAGAAATACATACTGCCACACTGGCAGCATGGAGTTATGCCAAGACATTTCTTCTCTCCTCTCCTTGCATTTTCAGAACAGATAACAGTCTGTGTGTCATAAACAACCACACTTCCCAGCTGCTGGAAGCAAGCATATAAGGAGCTGCTGCTTCTAAATATTAGTCAGGTTGTCTGAAGTCTGCAAACATCAGGAAACAGCCTAGACACAAAGAAGTGTCAGGTCTGTAGCATACCATCCAAAATGATTAGATATGACAATTTGTGGAAAAATTGCCTGTTCTGGAGATCATTTTGAGTTCACACCATGTCCTACCAAAAACTTTATCTCAAGGAATGCAATTCTAGCTCTTGCAATTTGTTCTTTTCTATATATATACTTTTTCTATTAAACAAATATGTGCTTGACCTAATAAAATTTATATTTCAGCTTTATATTCAAAGAAATAACTGTTGAAATCAATGAACAGTTTATCATGGTGTGACTATCTCCTGATAGATTTCTTGAGCTCGGGTGGTTTGACATGGAAACTTCCTAAATAATTACCACGGACGTGAATCTGTTTTAGGGGCAAAGAATGAAAACTGCTACCAATAAAGAGGGTTTTTTTTATTTCTGTGTGAAACGTCATTCATCTCTGCAAGTTTGTTAACTGGCATTAAAAAGTTAGGCAATGGCTCAGTTTCCCGAACACTGGTAGGTACCACATTAGATGCTTTAGGGTATCTTGCTTGCCATCCAGTTATTGCTTCAAAAGACATGTTCCCTGCAGTTCACTTATCTCAGGTCTCTCTTGGTATCCCAGCTGGCAACTGACATCTCTGTTTAGGCAGTGAACTGAGGCCCTGCTGATGCACGACTTACCTCTTTGGGACAGGGATAGAACATATTTACAGTTTATTGTCTGTTTGACCTGCACTGAAGTCTTATAGTTGATAGTCTTCTATAGGTTTACATTCTTCAAAAAGGAGGTTATGTATCTACAAATAAAACTTCCTAAACCATATGTAACTGTTATAGCACCAAATATTTCCACAGAGAACTGCACATTTCTTCATCTGTGCAAAGTATTTCTCAAATTACTAAAATAGCAAAACAGGAGGCAAGGCAGTATCAAGTAAGAAGTAACACATACGTTCTCTCCTAGACTCTGCAATCCTTGCTTGGTGATCCCATCTGCATGAAATGTAAATTCATTAAGCAGTTCATCTTTAAAATTCCTTCCCATGAAACCTGATCTGATGAATTTGGTACAGGCTCAAGTTTGCAGTGATGTGACGGATTTCTTAATGAGACAGTCTAACAGTCTAACTGTTTCAGTCAGCACAGGCACACTAAAGGACAATCTAGGCAACAAGCCCAAGATAAAAGTTGGAGCAGGTGGCTTCCTTAGGGAGGAAAGCACACTCCAGCTCAGCATGGCTTTGACATAAGTAGGCATCAGGATTATGATTTTTGTTATA
Source organism: Empidonax traillii (assembly GCF_003031625.1). NCBI lineage: Eukaryota > Metazoa > Chordata > Aves > Passeriformes > Tyrannidae > Empidonax > Empidonax traillii. Next base: position 942,217 of record NW_020955211.1, read on the forward strand.
ATCTCAAACCGGCTGCCATATGATTACCTGCGTGTGCCTAGAGTTTGTCTTAATTGCATATGAACATGTCTGGCTTAATCAACTTTTTTTTTCAGTCATATTGCTCACTTATCCAAGGAGAAAGGATACTAACTTCCTATAAGGAATAGTTCAATTGAATAAAATATGTTTGGTCATGATTATGACTAAGGCAGGCACTCAGGTTGTGAACTGGAGATCAGTTTCCTCAGAAAACCCAGTCAGAGTGCCAATCACACAAAGGGGAAAGATCACAATTGTAAGACTCAAGTACTCACTTGATCCCTCAGTAATTGTGCTGTTTATGGAGCTTCCTCCAGTTGAACTGCATTTTTTGCTGTCTTTGAACTGTTTCCGTCTTCTGGCCCACTGGTCTATTGCATCTTCCTGGGAACTGTCACTTGCTCTGGTGTCCTTCTTCAAAGGTAGCTTTCTGGTTTTATTCATTTCTGATTTCAAGTCTAAATTATAACCAGATATAATTTGTGAGGAATGTGTAAGACAACTTGTATAAGCAATTATACTGTTTAATATTTCCACATGTTAAATAGAAGAGTAATCTAACCAAACATATAAATGAAAATACCTAAAAATACTGAAAATATTAATAAAGTATATATTTTACACTGAGATGTTCATGTAGAGAAAAGTACAACCATCTGTAGTTAAATACGTACCTAGCCATTTGTATGTCATTATTTTAATGCAAGAACATGTAAATTGCCCATGAATTTTATTTAAAGTGCTCATGCATTTTTGAAGTGGTCATTATGTAGATATATACATAATCCTATTTGAACACTAATAATCTTGCAAGACACACATTAAGATAAGACGACGATATACCTTTCTATTTTAGGTTTCTTCCTAGGTAAAACAGAATAAATTTATTTTATTTTATTACTATTTCAGCTAAAAAAACATTTGGAAAACAGACTTTGAGTTATATTCTGTTCTGGAAATGCAACTGTAGCCACCGGCAAGGGCAGGCAGGGAGAAAGTGAGCCCAGCCTCAACATGCTCCCTGTAGGGTTATGTCTGTGCTCTCACAGCTCTATAGCCTCTGTCTGGCTTCAGTAGATCTCCCTGAGAGATCCACGGAGCAGAGACAGGGCATTCAAGGGCACTATTTCCAGAGCGTTGCTGAGAGTTAGAAAGCCTATCTCTTGTAGTGCCCTTGTAGTGCCTTTTGCAGGAATCCTTTCCTGCTAACAGTGAAGTCCCCACAACACCAGCAGACTTCTAGATTGCCAGGGCTTCTCCCCCCCATCCAGTTTACCACAGTTGCATCTGTTTTTCTCCTCTGTTCTAGATATTCTCACTCTTTGCTGAAAAATGCCACATTTCCTTTTCTGTTCCACTGGATTACTAAACTCAGGAAGTCCCACACTGCCCGTTGTTCCCCTTGTTTTGACAAAGTAGACTGTTATTCCCAACCTACAAGTGGATTTTGATTCATATTAAAGAGTTTTAAAACTTTAAATGCTTATATTGCCTCCTAGATATACACATTTATTCATTTAAGGTAAGACCTCCACAGTGTTGCTAGGAATAACACAGAAGGAAAATTAAAATACAACTATAGACCAAAACAGGGCCAAAGTTACAGACTAGGCACAAGTTGATAATTCTTAGTAAGGGTCAAAAGAGAAGAGGAGAGAATAAAATAAAAATGCAAGAAATAGCTGCATCTCACTTCTGTGTTGTGTGTTCAACTGTTAAGGTCTAATGTATAACATCAAGGTTTTTGGCATATATATTTCCTTTGGTGTCTTCATTCTATACCTTGTTCTATAGAGATTTCCATTTAATAAATTATCTATTTATTTTATATATTGATATTGAGATAATCTATATAGCAATATATAGCTATATAGCATATCTATTTAGTTTATATAAACTTCAGGTAGTTTTAAAATTTCCATTATCATTGCCAAACAAGACAACCATGGAAGTCATACCAGTATTTTTTGCAGATATGGTGAACTAAAAAGATTTTTAAAAAGCTTCTGATGGTTTAAACTAAGGTTCTTTATGAAATTTTCCCATAATGAGAAAATATATATTTTTCAACAGTTTAAACTTCCTAATGTCCAAATCTGCTGGAAACATTCTCTTCTGGACAGGACAATCTGAGGTATATTTGCATATAACCTGATTAATATTAAAAAGTTAAAATTAAAGTGGTTGGAGTGGTATCTCAAAAACAGACACACACATATTTGTTGTACCTATTCATAATGTAAAAACGACTCACTGTAGTGTGCAATGTCCCAGTATATCTTTAAAGTTTTATGATCCAAAACACTAATTTTAAATGACCAGGATACGGGTAGATGGGTTATGGAAGGGAAGACAAGTAATTTTGTAAAATATTAGCTATTGAAAAATAAGTATTTTTCATAGGCAGATTTTTTAACTATATAAAGAGAGGAGAAAGGTTAAAGGATCCCCTCTGATCATTTCAAAGCATTTAAAGGTTTATCCAGAATGAAGACTGAGATGTACTTAGAATTCAATATTTGTTTAGATCACATGGATTCAAAAACCAGATTTATGTGGTTTTAACACTGACTAGAGCTCTGAGTTCATGCCACATGGGACTGCTTTTACTATTCCTGCAGCAGTGTTTGCTTCTCTCAATACATGTATAGGATGGGCAGAGTGTCTGATGTAGGAAACCTATTCCTTGATCAAAGCTGATTAAACTTTTCAATTTTTTCATTTTATTTAGGTTACTTGGTTCTACAAGATGGCTCCTAGGATCCTTAACACATTAACTGCACATTACAGCCACATGACCAAACATATCATACCATACCAATATCACTGTAAACTTTAAATAGACATATATTTTCAAAAAAAACACAGATGTCACAAAAGCTCTTATGCAAAAGGTGTGTAAGTGATATTACCTTCAAAAGTCTTGTAACACCTACCTTTCTGACTAATCTGCTTTACTGATGATAGGGGGATATCTGCATTCTCATAATAATCTTCTTTAATTTCAAAACCTTTGTCAATTTCTTCAGAGTTGGATTTGTCTAAGTGAGGTTGTTGATGTGCTCCAGGCTCTCTCCTTAAGGTATCATCACTTGACTGTTTACTGCAAAAGTTCTCTGACCTCTCCTTAACATCTGAATGTTCTGTGGAATTCTCTTTCTTTTCTGTACATGCTGAAGATGTAGATAATATGGAAGCCTCTGCTGAATCATGGCAATCAGATTCAACAAGGATATTCCCAGATAGGTCTTGTATCTCAGAAAAGCTTTCTGATTCTTTATTTATGTCTTGCTCCTTGGGATCTAACCACAACGATGACAGCAAAGATTTTTCTGGTGTACTGCAGGATAGGTTAGACTCTTTTCTTACTGCAGAGCCAAAATATTCAGGTGTCAATGTAGTATCATCTCGGATCAGTCTTCTATCTAGTTCTGCATTTATCACTGGAGAGTCAGTTGGTACTGATCCTCTTCTGTTATTTGTTACCTCAGACTCTGCAGAGGGTGGGTGAAGATTTAGCCCTAAGGCTGAAAGTTGTTTTGGGATGTTTTCTGTAGATGCATCATTAGTACTCTCCTTGTCATTAATGAATTCATCTGCAGAGCTTCTAGAATGTGGACTGACCTGTACCAGCTGAGCTTTGTTCTGCCATTCCACATGCTCTTCTATATAGTTGTACTCTGGTGTCCCTTTGTCTAAAGCTTCTTCAGTGGACTCAGAGTCTTCCTTCCACATGGCCAGATTTCTCAGAGGCTCTTCACACCCATTTTCCTTTTTGTCATTTATAGTACCGCTGGAATGAAGACTCTCCATTAATGTTTCTTCTGTTTCTTCACCTTGCCCTGCACAGTCTGCATAGTCATTCAGCAAATAAGTGCCATCTAGACTTTCTTCAGGCTCAGATGGATAAATGGTAGCATTATGATCAAATGATGTGAAAGCATACCGATATGAAGACTTAAGACTTCTCAAATTTCTCAGTGGAGAAGTCAAGTCAGGGCACTTGCAAAGCTCTGTCAGTGAGGAGGTCAAGTCAGGACATTTAGAAAGTTCTGTATATTTGGTAAGAATATGTGAGTTCCTGTTACAGACATCCCCTGCTCTGGTCTCCTTATGCAATACTTTTAAGGATGGCAATGAATAAAAGCTAGAATCCCTTCTAGGGTAAACTGGTGATGGTACGTTGAAGGTAGTGTCTGGGAAAGACTTACTTCTCGCTGTTTTTTGCCCTGTGTCTCTGTGTTTGTCACAGTTATTTCTTTCTTGACCTAATACATCGTTCTTACTTATACACTCCTTCCCGTTGTTTGGGTTATACAAATTATTAATAGCTACAAGACAATTTGTATTATTTATTTTTGACAAAATTATTTTGTTTTTTGAAAAATCTTCCTTTTCATTGGTGTGGTCTTCATAGTCCTCTTTGTTAAGTTTACAGAAAAAATTTTCTTTCTCCCAAATACTCAAGGCTGTAGTGAGGCTGTCAGAGTCCTTTCTGCTATTAACAGGGTACAAAGACACCCCCTCTGCAATTGTATCCAGATGCATTTTGTCACAGTCAGCAAATTCTTTAGGTGGAGGGAGAAGTGTACATCCATCTGGGAATGCATAATCTGCTTTTTCATGAAAGCTAAAAGATGACTCACAATCTGTATTACACGGTGCCTCTGTTACAGAATAATCTGTTTCGCTCCAGTATGTATCTTCATGTTCCTTGCTGGATGCTTTGCTCTGTGCCTGCTCACCAGCTTTGATGTTAACCTTCAGATTTTTCTTTCCGCTAGTATATTGCACTTGAATTTCTTTTGCTTCAATGTTCATTTCCAAGGAGGCACTTCCGCTGATGGCAGTTTGAATTTTATGTTTAAAGGATCCCCTGTATTTCCCAATGTCTTCTCCTGAATGGTAAGTTGAAGGACACTGGTACTTTGAACATTTTGAACATTGACTTTTCTGGTATTGTCTTTCATGACAATGTTTCTTGTTCTTTGAACTTTTCTTTTTTTCAGCCACAATATTTGTTCCCGAATCAGTCAAAGAAACATTCTTAATTTCTGCTTTCAAATTAAAAGAGCCATATTTTACTTCTGCAGAAATTTTTCCAGTGGTCAAGCTAATGGACTCTGAAGAGTCTGGCTTGCCCCATAGTGTAATTTTTCCTTTGGCTGAGCCATCTGATTCACCAAAAGTTACTGTAGCTAGGATTTCATCTTGTTGAGGAGAAAGCATTTTAAGAGGGCAGTTCTTTTCCTTCTTTCCTTCTTTTTCACTGTCTGATATGTTATCAAGATCTCTATCTTCAGAAGCTTCTGAGCTACTCTGATTCTTGTTTTCATGATCTTTTCCATCTTCTCCAGTAATCTTTACATCCAGCGGCTCTGCAAAGTGAGCTAGAGTCTCATCTGCTTTATTTTCAAGGCTCCCTACACTTTGCTGGCATTTACACATGGATGACAACTGTTCATCTAATTTAAAGCAAAAGAAAAGAAGAAACCATTTTTTCCATGATTTGGTCAGCAGTATCATAAATGTGTGATTAACTTTGAGTTACTTTTCATAGAAAACACCTATTTTATTTCTAAGGTGTAGTGTATTTTACACAACATTATTTTAAAATTTCAATATTAACTTGTTTTGTCTCAATTACTTGATAAGTAACGTGAAATCAGATTAAACAGGTTGGGCCATGTTAATTAAATCTGATTTGAGAAAATCAATATATCAGCAGGTTTGGTTTTTTTTTTAAATCAAGTTTTACAGTTGTTAGGGGATAAAATATTCTATTTGTATGTAGTAAGAGCTATATTTTTAAATTTTATTACTCCTGCCATTATTAACTCATTTCCTGTGAACACTCTGGGAGAATCAATATCCTACTGCCTGCTTGCAGTTTAGGGTAAATTCTATAGAATGTGACTTTTATAATCCTTCTACACATGAGCAAACAAAGGGATTAATTAATATTATCACAATCACACTGCAGATCAGTGGCACATTGCCAGGAGGTGTGAACGACAGCTTCCTGTTGGAAGCAGAAGAAAATGATGTTTTCTGGCTGTACTAGGCAAGATTTCATGGCATTCATACAATGACATAAAATTGTCTTGCTTGGGCTTTTTTTAGAATAGGTCATGTGCATTAGAGGTTAACTGTTTACAGTGACATCTACCTAAACAGGATTAGAACAAACTATTAAACTACGACAACTTGGAGAACATAACACCAAGAATGATGAAATTTTGAGGCAATTAAACATTAACAATATATTTGGAAAGCCTTTGCCAGAAATAGCTACGCTAGCAGCTTAACAAAAACAAAACAATAAGCCTCACCAAAATGTTAACTATATGTAGCCACACTGGAGTGTAAATATTTCCAATCTGACAAACAGCTTTGGGCACAAACGTGTTTCTATCTTGATAAGTAAATGAAGAATAGCCACATGTGATTCTGATGATTTTACTTCAAATTAAGTATTTCTGTAAACTTACATTCTCTGGAATCAGAGCTCTTTCTGCCCTTGTAGCTTTTTCTTCTTTTTCTACTCATTTCTAAGAACCGAAGGCAACTGTGTTCCACTTTTCTGTGTGGGAAGGAAAACATCGGATAAAGAGAAAGTTTCTCTGAAATAATTTTGCTAACTCAGCCTTTCTAAATTGACTTTTTTCCCATGTAAGGACTGGTTATAATAAAAAATATAAAAGTTCTAGAATAGGAACTAATGCATCTATTTCTTCACTTGGTATTTAGAAAGAAATTTTGATAGTTTCCAAATAATAGCTTAAAATCAATACTAATGGCGTCAGCTCTGGGGCCTGAACTGATACTCTTTAAAGTCTGTGGAAGATTTGAGCAGTGGCTGACCTTTTACAGTCTATGATTTTATCTGATTCATATTTTTAGAGATTAATACATTGTTTTAAACATTCATTTAAAATTCTATTCAATTTATATACATAATGATATACTTGTTAATAATTGTTTTCTTCTCTTGAAAAAATGTCAGACTTAATGTAAGAGAATAAATGTCCTCTCCTAGGACTAATTGCATTATTGAGCTGTACGTAGAGCAAACCAAGACCAACCTGAGTCTCATAGTTTGGATTGCCCCTTGAACCAAAACTGTTACACAGGAGCTGAGCTTTGCATCCATGTATAGCTAGTCAGTCATTTTCTTGCAGCTGATCACTTAAGATTATCTCTCACTCAGGTGAGACCTTAAATTTATACTGAATGAGCAGAATAGCTTGAACTTACTACTGTACAGCTTTATTATTTTTTTTACAGTGTTGAAATATAATGAAACTGGTTCACTTTTGAAAGTAAGCCAATGTGTGAGAATTTGGTTCTGTTTACTTAATAAAAATATTTTGCATTCTATTCAAAATTAGCTTGGAAAACATAATTCACATTCTTTGAAACAGGAAGTATTTGAACTGCTAATACATCATTGGTATGGTCTTGAAAATCAGTAGAGTTATGTTGGGAAAATATCAACTGGTTGCAAGTGTTATTAGTCATAAGCATCTTTAGATGTTTATCAGAACATAAACCACACCATTTTGGAAAGAGCATGGATAAATTTTTTAGGCTACAAAGCTAGCTGGTATAATGAGGATGTCTAAATTTTGTTATGAGTATTAGGATAAAGCATTTTAAATAATTATACTGACATTATAACACTCACGTTACATGTCACTGTATACAGTGATACATAGCTAGCCAAACAGCTGGGAAGTAATACTTTCAACAGAGTCATTGACTTCTACTTCTGAAAAAATTTAATTTTGTGTGAGGCCACATGACTAAATACGCCAGCGTTCTTATTCTCATTAGCTGGATGCAGGCATTCTCTTCTGTCTTTCTGGAAGACACTCTAGGGAGACTGAGGAAGTCTTGTACTTATTTCACAACAGACACTTTGGAATGTTTACATTGCCAGTTTTCAGGATGAAGCTGTACCTCTTTTTTCCAGGAGTCTTCAGTCAGAGCTTGACAGACAGCTAAACCTGCCAGCTGAGCTCTGTTCTCAGCAGGAAGAATGAACTTAAAGTCAAATACAAGGCTTTAAAGGATATAGAGGCAAGAGCTGGCACTGATACTTAGCTATAGTTTTGAATATGAGGCACTGCCTATCAGTTCCAGACAAATAAATCCATATTTTCTTAAAGAGTTACATATGCAAGTATGCCAGGAGTATCAACCTTGTATTTAGAGGTGTCATATGTAAGATCTGCAGATTGATGACATTAGGAACAACAGCCTAACACAGAACCATCATGTGATTGGGATAGTTGAGGTTTCAGCTATATCTCATTAATTTGCAACTGAGAAAATATTTTTACTTCTAGGACTTCTCTCAGTGCAACTTAAGAAAGATGCAACACACTCAATCCCTTCCTCTTCCCTTTTTCCTTTCCCTGTAATGGTAAAACATCGTATGACTTTGGAGAAGAAATTCTAGGTCTGAGATGATCAGTAGTTTTACTGCTACTCAAATAGCATTTAGTGGCATGGGATACTCAGGATGTTCTGAAGGTAGATTGTGTTGCCTCTCTGCATGACAGGATTTTGGGAAGTGATCTAATACCTTCTAAAATTTAAAAGTCTGAGCAAGTTGTTGTGAAACCATCAGTAGGTATAGCCAAAGGTCAGAGCTGTTTATAGAGGTAGGATTAGAGATTTTGTTATGTTGTCAAGGGTGAGACTAAAGGTATAGGTTAAAAGGATGATTGGGGTATTTTTTAAATTTTTTTTATTTTTTAGTGACTTCCGTAATTGGTTTTAAGTAGATCAAAATTATAATGATTGTTTGCACTGTTCATTTGTGATTAGCTCTTATCAGCTCAGATGCTAATTCTATTATTTATATATTATTTTTATTGTATCTTCAGTGTGTTAAAAGTGGTGGTATCTTAAATTCCAAGTGACTATTGAAAAGATAAATTTTGCTTTCCAAACTTCATTTCCATATGTTACTTTATCCTTTGTCCTCTGAAGTCTACCACAGCAGAAGAGGCACCAGTTCTTTGCTTTTCACTCATCCATGCATTGCCTTTGTCTATTCTTGAGTTATTAGTCCTGCAACTGAGGTGTGATGACAGAATTAGGAATTTCATCATCTTCAATCCCAGTCACATGAGTAGACCTCTTGACCTGAGTAAGGATTAGTTGTATGCATTAGAACTACAGGGTCAGACCTGCATTAGGGACTGTTTTGTCCACTGCTGGATGTGACATGAACATTAGTCTAACCAGCTTAGCTGGGAATAGAGGCACTCAGCAGCTCACTGGATGGAAGCCAATGTCCAGTGACATAGTGCTCTACGTGATAGGTTATCCTTACTACAAACAGCAGCACTTGGGTGAGCTCAGAAAAACAACATCTAATTTTGAGTAAACAATCACATTATAAACAAGTCTATATTTATATTACACTATAAATACAGTTAAAGCTCTGCCTAGAATGGGTTAATTTGTACTGTGAATGACATCTTTAATACTATTTCTTTCAGGATAATGTAGGTGATGACAAACTCTCTGATAATAAAGGCAAAAAGTAAAAGTAAAGTAAAACTGAAAATATGGAAATTATTTTATATTTACATATTTATATAATGGAGATTTAATGTGAAAACATTTGTTCTTAAATATTCTAAACAAGCATGTTCAGTGAACTTATACATAAAGATGAGATAGGCAGAAAAGACAAAAAAAAAAGGAAAACATGGTGAATTGATTTACTAATGTTGAAAAGGCAGGGTGTGATGACACAATACATTTGCAAAATATTTGAAGTTCTTTCAGGATAATATCAATTTCCCTTCCTAGAATTTCAGTATCCTATGCTATATAAGGCATGGCTATAAATATATTCAGTGGTAGTTCACTGAACACTTCTCCACTGAATCCAGTACTGTAGAAGAATGATGTTACAGCATCCCAAACCAAGCCTTTCTGAAACAAGAACCTTTTACTGCTCCTTCCTTCTGGTTTTCAGCCACATCAAACCCTTCTGTTTCCTTCCTCTGGATATAGAATCCTACTCTTTTTCCCCATTACCTAGATGACCTTAACAATACTGAATTTACTAATTTACTTCCATTGCATCTCTCTATTTCTCAGTATTCTTCTACTCCTTACTTGCTGTTGGGGGTTTGCACAACACTTGCCTCACTGAAGTATCTCTTACTGAAGTACCTTCTGTTTTGCCTTTTTATAATTTCCACTAGTATGTTATTTGAATAATTTCTGAACACCCATTTTTGCAGTACTGTTGCCCAAAAATGTATTTCATGTCAAACACATACAGGATACGTTATCAAAATGTCTGAAAAGATGGGTCTTCAGAAAAGGTGTCTACAAAATGTCTAGAAAAAAGTGGCAGGCAGTCACTTACAGGGTCTGTAACAATATCCTAAAGCATTTTACAAAATTAATAAAAATATTCATTATGACTGTTAAGAATCAGCTTCCATTCAAATGAAACTCAATAGATATTTGGCAGTATCCATTTTGCTCTGAGGACAGCGCATCCAAATGAAACACTTAGAAAAGCATGCATTAGTGGGATCAATCTGCAGCAGGTAGAACCTGTTGAACAGAAACAACCGTCTTTCATGAAATGTGCTGCGGGACCTTTAATGAGCACACTGAATCAGGATCTTCCTTTTTCAGATCATGAAAAGATATGAAACACCACTCAATATTTCTGCAGTTCTGATTCTCAAGGAATGTTACTATCTAAGCAACTAAGAACACATCATATAAGCCATAAAACAGCATATTTAGGAAATCCAAACCCCATGTAATCAGATTTTGCATTATTTTTGACTTTTCTATAAGCATCAAGTGACATCAGACAAAGCGTTAAAACAGATTTTGACCAGTCTTTTGAAAAGAAATACTAGATATACTATTCTTGCCATTATGTTAAAGCTGTCTCCCTGAGGCAGGGTGCACTACTACGGTAGCAGTCAGTAAAATGTCTTCAATATTATTTTAAACGCATACTGAGAATGCAAGTGCAGCAAAGTTGTAGTGAAAAATAGTTCAGCCATCACTGGCTGTATATACAGAAGTATTTCTGTCTTTTTAGGGAGAAGTCAAGTCATAGGTTTCATCTCCTAAATTCTGCAAAATCGTATATAAAACTAATTTCTTATAAAGCTTCTGCCTACTTACTAAGTAATCTTGCATTTGGTTAATTATTTTGAGCTTTTGCACCATAAAAGACAAAATAATGTACTAATAAGGATATGCATTTATTTCAGATTTTGAAGATATTTAATTTCTGCATCAACATTTCTCATTCTTCCCGTCATTTAAAAATATGCTCTGCTTTCCACTGCAGCAAACTAGGAAGTAGCCTCTGTGCTGTCCATACAGGATTCTGTGATGATTTTCATAGAAGTACTATATAATGAATATTTCAATTTACTGATAAGATTTTTCCAGTAGTATCAGTTCACTGCAATCAATGTTCATGTATTTATTATCACGTAAGTAAAAACATATTTGTAAATAAAGAACATAGTTTACTGTGCATCGTCTCTTTTATACTGCATAAAATAATTCTTTTTCTTCATCAAATGCTCTAAAAATATATTTTCAGAAGTTCCGATATGCTAATACAACAAGATAAAGTCTCAGGAAGTAAATATACATCTTAAAAATCTTTCATTTAGGAAAATATTCTTATTTTCTGTGCAAAAAATCTGAAGAATTATCATGTTTTATAGTAGTTATGATTAGTTATAACAATTAACAATACTACCTTACAGGGTCTTATTTAAAAAAAAAAAAGACACTTATACTTACCGTTACTATGAACCAATATTCATTTTCATAAAATCATAGAATCAGCCAGGTTGGAAAGGACATCTGAGATCATCAAGTCCAACCCCTGAGCCACTACCACTGTGGTTACTAGACTATGGCACTAAGTGCCACATCCAGTGTTTCCTCAGACAGTTGCTTACTACTATGTGAATAGTTTGCTTTTCTAAGCTCATGAAGGATGGGCTGTCTGCCTTGCTAAGGCTTAATAGGATAACAAGTTCAAATTTTTTTTTGCCTTGGACTTACCTACTTCTGTATTGTCAACCACAGTCAGCAATGCTATGCTGTATACACATATCCTTCAAATCACTCAGGCAGTAGAGGACTACTAGTTATTTAACTCTTTACAGCTAAAGCAGATAATGAAAATAACAACTAAACTTACCCAGGCATTAAAAAAATGTCAGCTTTGTCAATGAAAATTAAAAATAAAAGAGGAGGCAGTGCTCACTGTCTTGATCCACTTCTTTTTCTATTATTGTCTCCTAAGCTCAGAATCTGATTAGTACATTTAATTCCATGGAAGCATCATGACTGGTCTACCTTTAATCAGCCAGTTGACATTCACCCCTTTTTGCTTCACACGTCGTAGAATTCAAAGTAATCATTTACAAACTTGGCAATATCACTACACAAAACATAATGTTCATGCTACACTATCAACGCTGGAATGATTTTATTCTACACGTTTACACAAATCCAGTATAAAAAAATGAGATAAAAGAAGTATGTTTATAGGGACCATTGCAAAGTTTGTAAAAATATCACCAATTACATACAATGTCATTACACTTCATGAGATTACTGCTGCATTAGAAGTAACATTTTTTTTGTTTAAACACCTAATCTATCTTTTTCTATTTTATTGTTACTATTTATATTATTTTTAAGTTATTATAATTTCAAAAATAGATAAAACCCCCATTTTCAAATTATACACTGAATAGAAGGTAATTCTTACTATACAGGCATTGCCAGAATTCTCTGCCTTGTACATCTACACATCATGTGTACTCATTATGCTCTTGTGCCATTGAAGAAGGGAGAAAAGAGTGAGATCATTATTACACAGGGCAAAGAAAACCTCTCCATTTTTAGTGTTTTAAGGAAGAAGCAGTCTGCTTGCAAAGCTGCTGCTGTCTTTTGGATAAGGCAACTGAGATCTTATGGAGGTGTTGCCCTGACCATATTCCAGCCAGGACCACTACACTCTGTTTAAGTGCTGCTAAATTTAATTTGGAATTTTTTTACGTTGCTGTAGTTGCTAAATAACTACAAGTTTTTGCTCTTCAATTAGACATTTCATATGTAAACTCCAAACAATAACTGTCCTTCAGAAAATTTTCAAACTAAAATTCAAGCCTTGACCTACAAACTGGGCAAATTAAGCAATAAAAAGCCAGGAAAACTTTTCCTTTAAATAGGCAATTAAATTTATCAAAGTAATTTTCTTAAACAAGGTGTTTGTCTTCTCTGCAAATGGTTCATCTGTTGGGGAGGGAACAAGATGAAAAAATCTTAAAAAGCTTTTAAAAAATTTCGTTAAGATTTTTAAAATCTATAAATATTAAACCATAAGCTATTAGAATTAAATATAACCATAAGTTATTAGAATTAAAAGATCATTAAAATATTACTCTAAAAATCAGAGATTGCTCAAGCGTGGTTTCCATTGTCATACTACTATTTTCTGCTTTTCTTCATGCAGTAAAATGGAATTTTTCAAATTATTTATAAGCATTGTAATTGCAGATATATACTGTCACACAGATTCTCAAATAAAAAACTGAGCAGAGAATTAATGTAAGTATTGATTATGGCTACTGTGTTTGGAGTTTCACAGTTTCAAGCTCATCCCAATAGCAACTCAATCTAATTTCCTGCATGAAAAACTAATATGTAGATGGGTCTTAGACATGTACATTTAGTTGCCTCACAGTGATAAATTCTTTATTTTTACACTACCTACATTTGCTCTCTGCTTTATCCTCCCTTTTCCATCTGCTCCTCATTCCTTTCTTGTTCATCTTTGATAATCTGCAATCACCACAGTACCAGTCAGAATTTCCTCTCACTGCTTAGCTTGCACCACTTTCCAATGTTCTCCTTTATTTGTATGAGCAACCTGCAACCAGGCTTCCTTCTGTCCCACATTCTTTTTTAAAAGATTAATGCCACTGATAACATGCAGTCCTGTTGGTAACTATAGCCTGTGACAGCTTTTCACAATTCCGCCTCTCTGTAAAAGCAATTTTTAAGGGAAGCAGTGCATTGCTTCCTTCTCCTCTCCAGACAGCTCAAGAGATAACCTGGTTGTCTTCATTTGTACATAGAGCTGAAAAAAGGGAGAGGATGAAGCAGTGTAATATGTAAAATGTTCCAAGTCTGTAAGAAATGCTTCTTGCTTTAAGTTTGATAAGCACTGCCTTACCAAAAAAATCCCCAAAACTGCTGAGTATAGTGTGACACTGGACAGGAAACAAAGAACAAATAGGATTTATAGAAATTCCTCCCGTGTGGCAGGAATTTTGAAACAAATAGGACATCATTTGCTGTTAAAAAAAATGCAAACTACTCTGAGTAAACAAATCACCACATAATAGTAAGTTTGCATTTATCGCTGTAATTGTATTTCCCTTGGGTCATTTGCATTTCTTTTCACATAACTCTGATGACTGTAGAATGACAGAGTAGAAACCATTACATAATGCCATTAGTAATAAAAATAATATACTTTTATTTTGAAAATATTAACATTTTTCATTAACTTGATAAATTAAGGCACAAATTTGAACTACAGCATTAAGTATACATAAGTAAATATTTTAATTCATATAATGCTTTCTGTCTTACACCTGCAGTTAATATACTTATTTCCAGTGTAAATTTCTTAATAGCAGTAACAATATTAGCATCTCCATTTCATAAAGAATTTTGTGCATATTTTCAGATGGTATGTCTTGTTTTTCCTCCTCCGTTACTCTATGGTTCCATTTCTAATTATCAGAGAATGACATAACTCACTGCCTAGGGGCAGTAAGTACATTATTATCTTATAAAATACTAATGTTTAGGCTTTTGGGGATGGGTCTCCAACACTTTTTTGAAACCAAAGCACTGTGTTATACCTTTAAATTCAGACTGACATAGAATTGGGTAAGTTGTATGCAGGCCAAATCAGAAGGGATGAATAAATGCTCTGCTTAGAGAATTAATGTAAATTAGGTTATTAATGTAAAAGATACCTAGTACCTCATATTCACCATTTACATAGGTTATTAGCTTAAAAATAACCATTGCCGCTGAAACTTTTAGCACTGAATGCTGATTTTTGTGACAGGTAGAATGTAAAGAATGGAGAAAGGCAAAAATGAGAAAGAAAAAATTAAGATAAAATAGGAGGATGTAAATACAGAATACAAACAGCAGGCAAGGTCAGACATCCCTCTTTGTAATGCTGTAACTCCTTCCAGTGGAGGAAGGACCAAATCAAACATTAAAAGTGTAACAGCAAAAAGCATAATAATTTGATTCTAGGACAAAAAAACAGCCTCTGCACAACAAGGTACTAATTCTATATATTTGTTGTTTGCTTTTTGGGGATAATTGTTGTCCATTTCTGATTCAGCTATGAAAACACCCACAAATGATTTGCACAGTTTAGCTCAGAAACCTAAGGAAGGGCTCAAAAAATTGTACGGTTGCACACTGACTATATAAACAATTCTAGTTTATTCCTAATTTAGCATTCAGTAAGACAAGTAACTTAACTTAAATCAATTATTTGAACTAAAGATTAGCATTCATTCCAATCCAGTGTTTTATCAACTGGTGTGCAATAGCTCGACTCGGTGGTACAAAGAACGAACGCTGGTTTCCTTTGATGAGGACTTCCACGACCTGCAATATAACCAGATTTTTTTTATCTTTAGAAGAGAATATTATAAACCATATAGAATCTAACATTGTATTAATGCAGGAATTGCTTTCCTATGATTATACATTAGTTTACAATATAGTCTAATTACTATAGCTATTAAAGAGGCACTAACAGATTTTGCAAGACAGATGGAGAGAAAAACGCACTTTGTGTAAATTCTATCATTTTTGAGCCCCAAAGGATACCTTCTTCCTAACAGAACTGTCGAGACTGATTGCTGTTACACTATTTAAGGTTTTTGTGAAGTTTTTTTATGGTAAAGACCACCAGATGGTGCTCTACACTGTGACATAAATACTTTCATTTTTATATGTAGTACCAGAGGAGATGTGTTATCTTGGTTATCTGAAGCAGTTGCAAGCAACATGGGATTACACTTTTACTACAGTTCATTTCTGAAGTACATTTATTTCCAGCTCTACCTGCCTGTGACTAGCTGCATTCAGAACTGCTATTCATTTAAAATAATGCTCCCAGTGTTGACAGAAATACACTGAGAGGTAGGAGACCAACTTTGCCTTGAAGTTGACTTACAATCAAAACACTTGGAAATGCTGGGTAGAAGTCCATTGCTATGAGATATTTAGCTCTAAATTTACCTGTGGGAAAACCTGTGAAGACTGTGTTATGTAAGCAATCTTTCCTTCTTCTACTCATGACCTGAAATCTTTTTGTGAAGGTCCTTTTTGCCTGTATTTGACTACATTTTAACTACTCAGGGAAGCTAAGTGTAGGACTTCCTATTAATACACAGTAAACTGCATTCAATAGCAGAGTATTAAAATAGTACTGCATGAAAAAAGATGTTCAAACAATTTATCAAAAAATTCCCAGAGTTCTCACCTTAACCTTCCCCCTCCCAGCAAATCTGGTAGCATGGTCATTTGGATAAACTGTCATGATGAATGCTACTAATACTCATTCTGCCAAAACTTTAAAAAGCACAGGCTTGCTAACAAAGTGGGTTAAAATAAGAATAACTTGGATATCTCCCAAAAGGGAAAGGTTGAACAGCTAACTGGCAAAAATTTTATAAAATGGGCTTTCAAGTGATTTGGACGTTCCTTTGAATATCTGACTTTCCTGTGAATATCTGACTTTCTCTGGCTGTATGCAATCTACAACCACGATATAATAAAAGTGTAGTATGATAAAATGGATAGCAGATATGCTCATTCCACTTGCTGGAAAAAACTAAGTATCTGTTGTATGCCAGAACCAACAGAGTCACAGACTAATCAATAGAAGAAGGAAATTAAATTGAACTTTACCTGTTCTCTAGTGAACCAGCGGGCATCCTCTATTTCATTCTTGTCAACTTTAATTTCTGTGGACACTGCCACGGCCAAGCAGCCAATCATTAGGGATGAGGGCATTGGCCATGGCTGACAAGAGACGTACTGAACATGGCCAACTTTGACTCCAGCCTCCTCTTCCACTTCTCTTCGAACGGCATCTTCTATTGTTTCGCCTAATCAGAAAGGGCAAAGAACAAGCAGCTGATGAAAATACTCCAAGCAACAATCACATCCTGTGCTTTGAATTGACTCCAAGGATTTGAAACTGCCCAAGGCAATTACCTATAAAGATCTAGTTCAGGGCAGAGACCTCAAACACAAGATACAGAAGTCTAGTAAGGTAAAACCAGATGCCAAAGCAAAATGGAACTTTGAAAATAAACTGTAATTAATTTCCACATCATAATATTTCTTTCCTGAATTGATACTTTATCCTTTATACACAAAAAATTAAAACCACAACTAAAATGTCAAAAAATGAATAGGAAGTAAGTTAGTCCTTTAATTACTTTTGAAATGCTGTCTGTTCATTTATAAATAATGTTGTGTAAGTTTTAGATGTTCAATATGATTGTGACAGCATGTACTGCAAGTTGAAATATCAATGAGTTGTAATAAATAGTAAGAAAATAGTGACAGAAGACTTGCTCAAATTTCTGCGTTGTATTCTTCACTTCGCTTGATTCATTCTTCATTGTCTTAACACATAGACAATACTGCAGACTTAACTGGACTGGAAAGCTTTGCTTCCATATTCAAGGAAAACTGCTAGATGTGTATGTGGAGTGTTGATGGTCACATCATATGCACACAGGTACTGTGTTGTAACCACTGATTACAGGTTCACCAAAGGAGACAGTCCATGGATCGGAGACAGAGGTTTTAGTTTAGTTATGTTCAGCTGATTAGAGTAGCTGATTTTATCATTGGCTACTCTTAAATTTCACTTTATACAGACTTGAACTCAGTATCAGAAAATAATCAGGCCAGCAGAGGAAGAAAAGGAGTGAAGAAATAAACATCTTGTCTTTTTTCAAATGATACCTGAATCAACTTATTCATGCTGTCAGAGTATGTCAACTTGCACACATTTACTGAATACAGTTATACACTTCCCAATATAAGAATGTTTTACAAATGTTCTGCAGATACTAATAATTGTAACTAATTCCAACTCTTATGCTTAACACTCAAGCAAAATATCTCTTTTCTTTTAAAATGATGTAACTTCTACTTATCTTCCATATAATAAATCAGGGACTAAACATATAAGCATACCCTTAACTTTGTATTAACCTTAAGTTACACTTTAACTCCTATTTTTCTATGCTATAATCCTTAGCAAAGTATCACCAAAAAAATGACCGTATATGGGTTTTTAATTTTTTTCCACTTACATATGTAATTTAAGACTGCATGATAAGAAAACAATTTGAAGTTTTTATTTACTCATGTTGCTTTTCTTATAAATCAACTGCTGCAAAGTACAGAATAAGCGTATTTATTATAACAACTCATCTAACGGGAACAAAAACATTAATTTAAAGTAACATGAAATATACTTCTGTGTTACTGTAAACATACAATACTGTTATGTGACAAAAAATAATTGGTAAGGGAAAAGAAATTACTTACCAGGTTCTACAAATCCAGCAAGGCACGTAAACATTCCTGGGGGAAACCTCTTCTGCCTACCTAAAAGGCAGTGGTTCCCATCCGGATGGATGACTTGCATTATCACAACAGGATCTGTAAGGGACATGAAAGGAATATATTTCCACATCTGAGGGACTTAAAAGCACGAGTAAATATCATCCTATTTAATAGTAATGTAAAGGTAAATAAGATATTTTTGACTGGTTAAAATCATATTTGTGCACAGAGAAAGCTGTTATTTTATTTAACTTCGGAGTTTTTCTCCCTGCGAGATATCTGTTTACTTTGTTTTGCAACATACATGCTTAGTAGAAGCAGTTTACTAACCAAGGCTTGAAATGTAGAACAGAAACTACCTGAAACCAAAGCCTGCTTGGTTACTAACAATGTCTTAAGTGTATGATCAATACTAACCTAGCTAAGCACACAGCATACTGCAATAGTTTCTGCAGCAAACCCATTTACTGCTACCTCCTCTACACCTACAGAGGTCTGAAGAATGTACTTTTGACCAAATACCAAAGAAGAACCAGATTCTCTAGCAACAGTGCAAACACTGACTAAACTGTTCACCTTTGACTTTGTTTACTCTTTGCTATTACCCTCTTCTCTGATGTTGCACTTTTACCTACTTTCTCACTTCTGGTCATTGTATGTATATATTTCTTTCTAGCTTAGTATCTTCTCCCATTGGTATCATCAACCCTGTTGATTTGTGATATTTCCCCCTTTTTTATTGTTATCTAGCTTTTAAGTATTTCTGTGTTTAGGTTGTTTGTTTGTTTGTTATTTTTTTTTAATCTATCTCTCTCCATATTTTTCTCCTGCTGTTGTTTTTCACGTGTTTTTTTTTTCCCCCAAACACTAGTATTTTCTGTGTACAAAAAGGTTTGCTTCAGCACAATAATTTTGAAGACTGTTGTCCAGCTCAAAGTTATCTGCCACACAGCACAATACAGAATATGAAGTGTTGCTGTCTGAATACTAGTAACCTTGAGAGAAAGGCCTTATTAGTGGATGCAGGTTCATCAGCCTTTCCCATGTAATCCCATTCTTTCTCTAAGTTTGTTGTGACTGTAAAGAAACAGCCACTAAATATTTTAGCAAGCTGCACTATAGTCCACAAGATAGAAGAATGTGACAGAATTGATTGCTAAAAAGATGCATCTAGAGCATGTAAGAAGATATGTAATTCAGAAATACAACACATGCACAACATCCAGAACTAGAACTGCAGGAGAGAGGACAAGGTAGGAGAATGAAAGGTGATCAAAGTGTCACCAAATGATCCAGAAAAAAAAAAAGGTAAATTTTTTTCCATCCTTGTTTCCCCATCAAAACCGTAATTTGCACTTCCTTTGCAACACATGAACAACAGAAGAAATGACGTAGAAGAGAACGACAGAGACAGGAAGACTGTATAGAAAAGCCTATATTCTTAGTAGGCCTGACAATTTGTCACTGACAACAAGTAGTGCAAGCCAGTGATGATGGCTAATAATGTCTAAGTGGCACTACAGGAAAATGAGCACTATGTCAGAAATCTGATAAAGGGCCAAATTTGATACAGAGCTATTTCAAGCTCAGAGGGCTTGCAGAAGGTGAGAAAAAAATATGTAGGTGCAGAAAAAAAGATAAAATGTGCCCCTTTGTACTGTTAATATCTCACGTTGTTGGAATTCTTAATTTATATGACTTTTTGCAGCAATAACCGGTATTTTCCCAGCAATTCTGTGTTACAGACTACTGCAAAAAAGAGAAGTCAGAAGTACTTAATCCTAAATAGAGCTGAGACACACATACTCAGTGAGCAGCTGAAATAATTAGAAATAAATTGATTTACAGGTATATAATAATACAAACAAGCCACTTATGAGCAATTCTTCTAAAATATTCTCACCAACTCTTGGATATGATGTGTTGTGAACTCCTTGGAGACTGGGACAATCTTCTTTTAAGCAAGTTTTCTTGTAACCCCCTTCTTCAGTCTTGGTTGTATTCCCACACGTTGGGCAGAATCGGTAACGGTCATGCCACGCTAGAACAGACCTAGCCTGGGCTATTACTCCTTTAAAAGGATACATTGAAAATTCACAAAATCAAATATTAATTAATGCGAGCTTTTAACAGTACAGAAGAAGCGAATAGTAAAGCCTTTAAGATAAAAATCAAAGTAAGGCAGTGGCTTGAATCATAATCTCCTACAAGAAAAGTTGAGCAATATGAGTTACACAGACCTTTTTCTTTGCAGCACAGCTCACGCAATTGAACACGGTACCCTACAGCTACAGAACAATTTATACATTCAGAAACAAATTCATTTGGATCAATATACTCTGCTTGTCACTAAAGTTACTCTGTCTGGGCAAAGTGCCAGAATTATGTATCACACTTTTTCCAGAGAACATTTTAGGGCTACTACAAGTATTGACATAATAATGCATTGTTCCATTTAAACTTGAGGTGCAAGTCAAGCTTGCCCTTTATCCTTCTGTAGAAGCAAAACTGCTGTAACAGTAGTTGTTAGCAACATGTCCATAATAACACTCATTCACTTTGGTATCCTCACTTCTCAACACTTCTTTCTCAGATGAGTATTCAACACACTCTTTATTAAAGATGTAAATCTCGTTTCTTGTAATGAAAACTCAGTAATGACAGACTTTTTCCTTGTTTTTAGAACATTAATGTGCATACAAAAACATTTAAATAGTACTATTTAAAAAACAAGATGATCAATAGGCTTTACAGACTAATATTGCCACTGCAAAAGGTGGCAATAAGTCCTTTGCAACTGCATGTTTTTACATATAAAACCCTTAACAAAACCACTAACTGGCTTTTAAAATCAAAATATTTCTAAAGCCACTGAAAATACCCAATTCCTTTGCTGTGGTTTGTCCTTGCATTGTACCTCGCTGAAACCTAAAGTCTACCTTCTAATCACACATTTGGTACCTGCTGCATTTCATGCATCTTACCAGCTTCTTTTTCAGGTAGCTGCAGTAGTGCTGGCATTGGTGGGTGAAGAAAGTAACAGTCCTCATGCTTCTGTTTAAATTTCTCAGCAGAAGCAGAATCTATGCTAAGAGCAAACCAAGCAACTAACCCGTCCTCTTCATCTTCTTGCAGAACTCTTCCATTGCAAGCAGTTGTCAGGCTGTGATGAAGTTCAACTCCAAGAAAAATCAAGGTGCACTCTTCGGTTAGGTTCAGGCACTGCTCCACATCCTTGTGGTACAGCCTGCAAAGCTTTACTTCTGGCTGCTGGGAACTATCTATTCCCCCACTCAAAGTAACCAGGGGACTTAGATTTGAGAAGAGGATGTATACTGTAGTTGGATGGCTTTGTTTTTTACTCAGCCACTTGGAATCTGTTCTTTTATCACTCCTTCTGTCCAGAAGTGTCATGCCAAAATAATTTTCATATTCTTTCACATCATTTGACAAAAAACTAGGCTTCTGATCACCCTTGACATTAGCCAACAAATTAGCTATGTGTTTGTACCCCCAAAATTTAGCGATGTCCAGAGCTGTCTGCCTTGATTTATTAATGATGGATCTGTCACACCTAAAAAACCAGAAAAGAACTGTGGTTACCAGGGTAAATATGTTTAGGAAGGGTCCTGGTGCTGTGTAATTCTTACTTACTGCATATCTGATACTATTAAGGTGCAAGAACTTCTAGACACTCTGTCTATACTGGGACACTCTTTATTTTAGCACATAATGGTACATATTTAGCATTATGGTAATGAAAAGTGATTGTACTTCATTTTCTTTTGCTAAGACCAGATTTTTAATTTTTGTTGATCTACTCCAGATTATTATTCGTTGAGCTTCATCCAGAACTACAACAGCAGTGGATTAATTAAAATCCCACACACTGTATCATGGGGAAAAAAAAAGTCAAGATAAAAATTTGGAAGTCAGGCTATGGGTCTGTTCCTCATAACCAGTAACAAAAATGCAAAATAAACGCATTTAATAAAGTTTAACAAGCATTACTTTCTAGGAGCTACTGAAATTAGCATCAAAACATTTACAATAAAATATTTAATTGAGGTCACTTGGTCCATTCAGCTGGAGAAGAGGAGACTGTGGGGAGACCTTACTGCAGTCTACAACATCCTCATGAGGAGGGGAAGGCACTTATCTCTTCTCTCTGGTAAGCAGGACCCATGAAAATGGCATGAAGCTGAGTCAGGGGCTTTAAACTAGACGTTAGGAAATCCGAGGGTGGTTGGACACTAAACAGTGTCATCAGGAAAGTCATCACAGCACCAAGCCCGTCTGAGTTCAAGATGTGTTTGGACAATACTCTCAGGCACATGGTGCGGTTCTTGGGGTGTCCTATGCAGGGCCAGGAGTTGATCCTTGTGGGTCCCTTCCAATCAAAGGGTTCATAAGTCAGAAGTATGCTTCTATGATTTACTATAAAATTAGAATCAAGAAGACAGCCCCTACTTAATGACAGAAGTAAAAATGGCCAGTCTCTTCGCGAACGAAGAACCGGGGAAGGTCTTTCCACCTTCCAGCCTGCGCATTGGATTTTTTAGGTGAGACACAGTGTGCGCGGAACTGAGCCCACCCTTTAATCCTGAGGTTCATCTGCCGGGGCCAAGCACGCTTGGACGGTGGCAGCGAGGTCCTCAGGACGTAGATGGATTGCCTTCTGGGCTAACGAGCTCCATCT
>NW_020955211.1:965886-990007 GCF_003031625.1 Empidonax traillii
TTCGCGAACGAAGAACCGGGGAAGGTCTTTCCACCTTCCAGCCTGCGCATTGGATTTTTTAGGTGAGACACAGTGTGCGCGGAACTGAGCCCACCCTTTAATCCTGAGGTTCATCTGCCGGGGCCAAGCACGCTTGGACGGTGGCAGCGAGGTCCTCAGGACGTAGATGGATTGCCTTCTGGGCTAACGAGCTCCATCTGCCCGGGGAGGGGCCCCGACCGGGAATCGAACCCGGGTCTCTGCAGTGACAGTGCAGTGAATTTTCCCCTGGACCACCGGGGGTAGCACCATTACAACTGCAATACTGATCCCTGCAGGGATCTGTTACCCACATGTTTATAAAATGACATAGATGAGGAAACATTGCCTTGTGATATATATTTCAATTCAAAAAGAAACCCAAACCAGAAATAGATTGGGCTTGACTGGGAAGTCAAAATAACACATTTAAATTTTTTGTCAGTCTTAACTCAAATGGGTAAATAAAACAGAAATGTCACTACAAAGACGAGATCGTGCAGTAGATCAGGGCCAAATTAATAATTTTTTAAAAACAGGACATGCCAGTATAATAATGTTGCTGATATACAGGTAACTGTGTATCAAGTTACAAGCAAGACCATTTTGAGATTTTAGTTTAACTTAGTAGGTTTTGAGGGAATTTGAGTATAGTTTAGAAAAGCATTCAAAATTTATTTACAAAGTTTTTTGTGCTAAAGAAACTACTACTGCTCATCCAACTTTAAAGATGAGGTTTCCTTTAGGCAAAATGTCACTTAATTTCCTATTAGTTTCCTCTCTCTCAGTCAACTGAATTTTGTTCTGATTTGTCTTCCCCCTTCTATCTGCTGAGGTTATGCGCAGAGTGCGATCAGGCTGTTCTTCAGTGTCCACAACAGTGGCCTGAACGCTTTATACTACCAAGATCTTTTTTTCCAGTCTGCAAACATAAGAAGGATCTAAAGCTGTCAGAAAGTGTCCAAAGTAGGGCCATGAAGTTGATGCCTTCATCATCTCTAGAGGGGAAGCTTGTTCAGCCTAGAAGAGAGGAGACTGAGGGGAGACCTCACCCTGGTCTGCAGCTTCCTCACAAGGGAAGAGGAAAGGCAGGCAGTGATCTCTTGTCTCTGGTGACCAGTGACAGGACCCGAGGGAATGATCTCAAGTTGTGTCAGGAAAGCTTTAGGTTGGATACCAGGTAAGGATTCTTCACTCAGAGGGGTAGCTGGACTCGGGAACAGGCTCCCCAACAGTGGCCAAGGCTGACGAGTTCAAGAAGAATTTGGACAATGTTCTCAGGCACATGGCGTGATTCCTGGTTTGTCCTATGCAGGGCCAGGAGTTGGACTTTGATGATCCTTGTGGGTCCCTTCCAATTCAGCATACTCTGCGGTTCTATAATTCTGTGATAAAATTCTATGACTGGTTTTACAGGATTATTCTCTGTAATGTTATGAAATGTAACTTTCACAGACATTCATGGTTATATAACCAGCAATTTTATTTGTCAAAATAATTATTAGGACTTAGTGTTAACTAAAATGAGACCAGTGAGGCCACAGTATCATCTCAGGAACTATACTCAACTGCCTAAGAGAACAATCCTGAAAAGAGTATTTAAAAGCAACATTCACTTTTTTTACAGCAAGCATAACTTAAAAAACTGTTATCCTATTTACCAGCTGGTAGATTCCCCCAAATCCCAGAATACTCCTTAATACACACAATCTGGCACTGAGATACTCCTCTACATGCTGGAATGTACTGATTCCTGTATAAACTACTGGCTGATCTAATGCTTTAAAATGAGCTTCAGCAGAGGTCTCAGGATTTGGTAAGACTGAAAAAAATAAGAAAAAAGGGTGGCACAATGACTGGAGGCTGTGGAATGCTATGCCTGAAGTTGCTCATAACTACAGAATGAACTAAACTTGCTTGGTTGTGTAATCAGGAGTGCAGAAAGGAATCACATTAATCAAATAGGCTTTATTAATGTAGAGCTCAGCTGAATCACATCTGACTCTAACCCTTCATTACAAGATGAATTTTCTTTGGAGTCTCAAGAAGAACACTGAAGCACTCTGCATCTTTGAGTGTCTTGAAACACTAGAACTACAACAGATGACTAGAAAATAGCAAGTTTTTGACAAGCAACGAAGACGCTTAATGTGATGCTTACTTAAGAAAGTAACAATGATATGGTCAAGCAAGAAGGAGAATGTGTATTGTTCAAAAACTAAGGTACAGCTGAAATTTATCAACTGGTAACCTTGGTAAAGGTTTGTCTGTCATGTCTGACTTAAGAGTCAGTGGGTCAAAAAAATTCTGCTCTATAACACAGATGCAAGTGGATTACAAATAAAATTTATAGAAAAAATCTAAATGGAACAATCAAACACACCAAATTTATATTCAGTATTGTGGTTGAAATGGAATGCAAAGTTTGTTGGCCTCTGAGAGGAGTGATAAGATATCCTAGAAGATCAGAAGAACAATTTTAGAGATGCTTTTAACTTTTAGAGTTTCTCAGCAAATATGGAAAGCATTATGCAACAGGAGAATGCAGACTGACACAGAGTACACCTTCCTGGGTTTTAACCACAAAAATTCTGACGTTATCTGTCAGTAAGCTTACTTTTCTGAGATGAAACTGAAACGGGCAAAAACGGATGCAAATTAGAGATTTTGAATGGGGTCTATTAAGCAGCTTACCCTTGCTCAAGAAGAACCCGCACAACCTCGAGGTGTCCATTCCTGGCACCGAACATCAGGGCTGTCCAGCCGTTCCCTGCAGCTGCATTAACAAGTGACGGGGAACGACTGAGGAGTGCTTTCAGTCTGGCTGCATCTCCCACGGCAGCAAAGTTGTGCAGCTGAGAAATCATGTCCTGGCGGAGCTTCTTCTCAAAGTCTGTCATTGTGTCAACTACGTTTTAAAAAACAAGGAAAACAAAACGCCAGAGAACATACCCACCGTTACTAAAAGGATTTAAGTAAAAGAATTAAGTTTAATGCTGTACAGACGACCCATGGTATAACAAAAAAATGCTAACACAACAGTCAAATTCTTCTCATTATTGTGTTATTCCAAAACAAATCTCTGAATAGAGTAAAATTTATCTCAACCATCAAAACCAGTTCTAAGGAAGCTTAAAGGAGAGGAAGATTTCGCCTCGAAAATGAAGCTGCTTTGAAAGTGAAAAACATATTGTTTCTCGACAGAACACACAAAAATACACACAGGGACACACGCACCCACTGCTGCTGCGACACGCAGCGACAGCTTCCAGTCCCTCAACACCCGCTCCACGCCCTTCCCAAACACAGGGACCCGTCACCGCCTCCTCCCCCACCCCGGCCCTCGGCGGCCCCGCTCCCCCCCGGCCGCTCAGGTGGCCCCGTTACCGCGCGGCCTCCGCCGGCCCCAACCGCGGCTCCACCGCCCCGGGGCCGCGTCCCTGCGGCCGCCCCGCCCCGCCCAGCCCAGCCCAGCCCGGCGGCGCTGCGGGGGAAGCGCCGCCCTGTGCGGGCCGAGGCTGGGGCTGAGCCTGGCGGTGAACTGGGCCTAACCTGGGACAGAGGCCGAGGCTGCGCCGTGTTCCCGCGGGGGGAATCGCCCGCCGCTCCCTCAGGGTTAAAGGGCAAACAGCCATTTTGTGCGCTGGGCAGGGATCTCGTAGGGAAGCGGTCGTGCTTTTGGCATTGGTTCATAGCAGAAGGCGAATGTAGGTGGCAGTGGGTTGCGCAAAGTCCTTGTAGAGCAGTGGAGCGAATGAGACCTGACAGGGGAGAGGAGTTAGCAGGGAGATCGGAATGATGTAAAGAGCCGGGAGGCAGTTTCATGAACAGTGTGTCCCGTCAGCGTTAGAAAAGCATGGGGAAAACAAGGCTATACTGGTCCTGTAGACAGGAACGTGGGGCTGTTCCAGTGCGTTTGCACCTGGAGAGTACTTAAAAAACCTAAAAGAGTAGTTTTTGAAAAGTCAAAGGGAAACTCAACGCTGAACTACAAAATGCTGCAAAACAGGTTGAAATTTTTCCAGTTAAGATTGGAATACGAAGGTTAAGCTCAATCCAGTGCTTCCATCAGTATTACATTCTCAGGTTTGCCACTTACATTTGTATTAAACATTGAATAGCTCATAAAAATCGTTGTTTTAATGTTTTATTTAAAAAATATTCCCTGTTGTTTTCTAATAATGATTGCACAATAGCTTTTTTTAAAAAGCAGCTCTCAAAAGGTTAAAAGTCCATCAAATTTAGAGCTGTAGCTCGATATATAAATATATACACACATTAATGTATATTAAAAATATGTATCTATATATAATACCTATATAATCTGTCACTCAAGGACAGTGTCATTTCTGAATCATCAGGAGTATTGCAAAAGGCTAGTGATGTATAATCAGGAATAAATAATAAAAGAAAGCATTTATTTTCTTGCTCATGGTAGGGTACATTCTCCATGTTCTGACATCATGTCAGCAATTCCCAACTTGATTTTAAGTACCTTTGGTGGGATTTGTGCTATCTCCCAGTGTATCCTTGCGAAAACAACTTACCATCTCTTATTTCAAATATCAGCAACTACAATAAATTGAATGAGAATTTTAAATGGTTGTAACATGCCAACTAGTAAGTTTGAATATGTTATTATTTTATTAGTTATTTTGCTGGATAAAATGTTAGAAATTCTTCTGAATATACAGGACTATTTATTCGCTGAGATGAATTTTCTAAGAGCAATTTAATGTTTCTTTAGAATTAAAATATGCAAACTTGCTTTGAAAGCTGTTTTTCTCCTTTGGTCTATTCAAGACCTAAGTAAAGCTCACTGAGAAGGTCTGAGTGGTGCTGGACTTGGTTGTGCCATAGTTCTTGAATTTTGTAGTAAATAAAGCCCATACTAGCCAGTATTTATTTGACTCGACTGTGTTAG
Source organism: Empidonax traillii (assembly GCF_003031625.1). Taxonomy (NCBI): domain Eukaryota; kingdom Metazoa; phylum Chordata; class Aves; order Passeriformes; family Tyrannidae; genus Empidonax; species Empidonax traillii. The sequence continues at coordinate 970,829 of NW_020955211.1, forward strand.
CTCTTAAGTAGTGGGGAACATGGTTGTGAAGTTGTATTTGTAAGGCTTCAGGAGTCTGAGTGAGGTTGTCAGTTTGAGAGTGGAAATGGAAGATGCTTCCCTAATTTCCTCTGATTCTGAAAAAGACTCTGGTGGCTTTGTATTGATAGTGACTAATGACAGACTTTTCAAAATGCTTGCTGATTACTGCAGACAACAGTCAGGGAGTAATATCTGAATGCACTGATGCCCTTTTAATTTTGTGCTGCAGCCTTTAGAAAAAAATTGCATGTGCTGTAAAGAATGTACTTAAGTGCCATTGGGAGCACTGCAGTGTGTGGGCATAACAAGAGCTGGAGTGCCTGCAAGAAGTGAGACAACCGTGCTGCTGTCTGGCCTGAGTTACCTTTTAAATCTGTTTGAGTTAATAAACTGTGCTGAGGGAGCTATCTGAAAAAGACCTTGGTAACTCTCAGTTACTTAGGTTAATAGATTTATTAAAAATAATGTAAAATTAATTATTTTGTGTTTATATTATATGGATTTGTTAGAGAATCTGGGTTGATCCCATTTTAGTATTGGGTTTAGATTACACACAAGAATAATCTATTTTAATGCTTTACAGATTCAGTGAAACAATATCATAGAAGGTCTGCTAGTTCTTCATTTGGGCTTGTACTTCATTCTTACTTCTTAATTTCCCCGTGTTTTATGAAGGCGCTGTTTTTCAGAGAATTGATGTGCTGGATGAAGTTTAAAAGGCAGCTCTGATTTAAGTTGTTCATGAGAAAGGAAATGAAGCAAGACACTGGATGTGTGAAAGGAATACGTTGTCAAATATTTTAGTTTATGTACAATGCATTATACTGATGAGGATTTTCACACTTCTGATCTTAAAAAAAAAAATCAATATTATCTAACAAGGTTTTTTTAATTGGCACTGCAGCATTCTGTAATAATATCCTTTGGAGTTTTCAGCCAGGGCTTTGGGACAATCTAACTTGTATTTTTCCCAAGCATCTGATTAATTTCCAAGTAATTCTCCCAGAGAAATGATTGGGCAAATGCTAAAGTGCCTGATTTAGGGATGAACTGATATAAATATGAGTCTCTTGGTACTGAAGAGGTGAAACCATTTTGGTGGGAGTTTTAACTTTCTTTCTAGGAAAGAGCTGTAGTGAAGCTGTATGGTAGTAATTACTATGAAAAAATAAATCCATTTGCAGGTGTCAGTTAATTTCAGTTAACCCCCCCCAAGTACTATTAGATGGTTTTAATAGTAATTCTGGACCTCAGCTATTAATCTAGAAAATAGGGAAAATAAGCATTCTTTCAACTCAAAAGACTTTCAGTCAGCTGAACAGGAAGTCTCTTTCAGTTGTGGATTGTACTGCAATATATGCTGTGCCTGACAAGAAAAAAGGAGTGTAGCAAGACCAATTTGCTCAGAATGTGTGAAAAGTGGATGGTTTGTGATAGGAAGGTTATTGAAACATATTTTCCCCAAACAATTAATGTGAAGGTGGGAGGTAATGAGTGCGGAAACTTAATTAGTGTGCATGAGTTAATTTTTGCAGGGATAGTATGCACAGTGTGAAGAAGTGGAAAGCAGAAGCAGGATCATCAGGACTTAGCTCAGGAGGTGTTAGCTTTTCAGCAAGTGGCTTATCAGAAGGAATCACTGCTCTGGAAGGCTCCAGCTGCTTCCTCTGTGAGACTGAATGGTTGACCAGTGCCCTCTTTTCCTCTCCTTCACCTTGCTTAACTTGACTAATCTTGGTTCACTGGAGAAAGATAAAGGCAATAAAAATTTAACTGTTCAAGGATCTAGCCCAAAGTGTAACCCAAAGAGTCAACAATTACATAAAGTGTAGAAATCTGCTGGAGTCCTCGAACTTGATAGACTGTGTTAAGGCTAAACAGAAAAGAAGTAATACCTTTAGAGTGGGGATGAGGGGTTGGTTAGGGGTAATATTATAATATATGCTTTGTGGCTGATGGAAAGTTTTCTAGTTTTCTCCACATTACTCCTGTGTTTTCAGTTTTCTCCATATTCTAATTTGGTTTCGTTTGTTAAGCACTTGTATTTAACTGATTGCTTATGAATGTGACATCATGGCTCCCTGAGTTCTAGACAGGTTAATTTAGTTTCTGAAGTTTCTCAGGTGATGGCTGAATTGGTATTTGAATTGTTTAATAAGGGTTGGTTAATAAAAATGGTTTTATTATCTGTCAGTGTCTGGTCTACAAATACTTGATCATGATCAGTGAAATAATATTTGCAGCAAATTTGAGTTGAAATAGCTCTTACTCTTTCTATTCTGTAGACTGCTAGCTGAGGTCTAGAGTTATTATTAAAAACATCTAATAGTATTTTTTAACAGAAATTAGCTGGTATCTGCTAATGATTTTTTAAAAATTATAATTATCTTCATGCATCTTGTTTTGAATTCAAAGGATGATTTCCCTTAAATTAAAGGGGAGTTTAAAACTAGGAAGCTAGTTTTACAGATTTTGGGAAAAAAGTCTCTTTTTACATATCCATGGGATATGGTAGAGCCAATACAGGGATAAAAATTGAAATTTCCAAAGCAGGTTTCATAAGAGTGTTCCTTCTCTGGGTTAATTCTTTGCCTTGATAGTATCCACTGTCTGTGTAATACATGAGGCAGGAAACATGCACATTTTTTTAACTTTTTAAAAAAAGACCTCATTTTGTTTCCAGAACACAGAGGATCTACCTGCACTGTAACAAAAATACTACTGTGAGAAGACAGTATGTGGTGATGTCATGGGAGACCTATTTTAATCTATATGGGTTAAAGTGGCATTAATTATGACACTTTCTAATTTTAGTGTTTTATTTTGCAGTATTCAAAATCTGTTTACGAGGTTTTGGTTTCTTTTTGTTTGGGTTTTTGTGTTTACTTGTGAAACTTTTCAAGTTCAGCTTAATCTTTCTTTGGAGGAGCAGAAAAGAAGTAGTTTGCATTTTCAGCAGTAAAAGGATCCACCAGAAGGATTTTTGCTGACTCTGCTAGTGATATAGGTGGAGATGATCCTTGAATGGAGTGATACCAGAAAGAGAGGAAACACAGTGTTATCACTGAGTGCTCCATGTAAACAGGGAAGTAGATTGGTTCCTTTTTGGGAGAGCAGCCTGCTACAGCAGCTAGATTTGGGAATAAGCACTGTGACTGGAGGAACCCCTTCTGCTACAGTAGCTTATGCTGGGATCCCCCCAGTCCCTCCAGTTCTCTGACACCACAGCCCAGGAGCACCCACAGTCTCAGTCTGACTCCCATGGCTGGCACCTCATTCCATTCACACACACACACACATGCAAGTCCTCCCCAGTACCTAGCACTGAGGCCTTGTAGCACACACACACAGAGGACAGTGAGATTGTGCAGAAAGGTGAGAGAAGTCTTGATAAGATGATGTAAGAAGATGAGACAGACTGTGGCCTTCAGGAGCAGGTCTTAGCCAGATGAGTGTACTGACCTATCTGATTTTAGAGGAAACAGGGCCCCTTTTTACTCTTTCTATCTGTCTTGTCTCTGTTCCTTCCTGCTCTGCCTTCCCCTGCTTGTCCCTCCACAGCTCTGTAGATTCCCTCACCCCACACAATTTAAGGCCCCCAAGTTTGCAGACTGACCAGTTGCAAACTCAAGGTGAGTTTTTCTTGAAGTGGCAGCTGTAGATGCTTGATAGTCCAGCAGCTGTTGTGACTAGTGGGGTTTGTTTCTTGTCATGGTCTCCGTGTTTGCTTTGTCAGGTGTGTGTCTTAGTATATTTTGCTTCCTGGCTTACCACTGATCACTCGGTTTGCCAGTCAAGTTCCAAATCACGATAATCTCACTGGAATAAACATTCCTGCACTCTCATATGCCCGCATCAGTTAGTGTGACTGACCAGGTTTGGTTCTTATCACCACCTCCTTTATCATTTGGTGGTCAGGTTTGTGTCCCTGTATCTTCCTGTGTATAGCTTACCCCACAGAAAATGGGTACTTTACCAAATACCCTTAAAAATTCTGACATTCATTTCTACATACCCTTACTGTAGCCGTCATGGAACTTTTTGTATCCACCAGCCTAAACTCTGTCCATCTCCTGGATCTGCTTTTATCTGCAGTGTTGATTCTTACTACAAATTTCATGCTCATTATACTGCTTTCCTCTTCCTCACTATTGTTCATCTTATGCAACTTCTTTCATAATTTTGTCCTACCCAATCACAGTTAAGTCTTCAATGTAGTTACTTAAATTTTCTTTTTTTTTTTTTTTTTCCCTCAGATAGTTTAGCTTGTTTTCAGTCTGGTACTTGCTCAGTTTGTTTAATCCAAGATGTCTATCACTTCTTTGTTAGTGATTAAAACATTTCTTATGGTGTTAATGAATGCAGGAACTCTTCTTCAGACCTGCTTTCAATAATTTGCAGGATATGTTAGTGGTGGCATTGGTAGTTATTAACAAAGGGATTCTAACAAAGGGATTAAAAAAAAAACCACTTTTTTTTTTTCAACATTATTATCTTTTAGCATTTTTAGCGTTCTCTAGCAAGGACCTCTGGAGCTTAACTTCAAGTAGTTTGGAAAAAAACACACTTTTTTCCCTGTGGTGGTGTTTTTACTTTGGACCTGCCACCTACTATTCTCTTCTGATTCTTACTGTATTGGAAGGGCACAAACAGTCATTTCCCATTTACCTATTTTATGTCATTCATAGTATATAAGACATTCTGTCTTTTCTCCAAAAGAAACAGCTGAACCTAAGTGTTGCCATCACTGTATGACTGCTGATTCTAATCTTTTCTTAACAGGTGTAGTTTATATACCCATGCCGTTTTAACATTGCCCACGTCCTTGTTCTGTCAGCCCAGTCCCTAGCATAGTGGCTAGAAGAAAGAACTTACCTAAAATTGTGTGGTGAGTTGACTTTGGCTGGATGCCACGTGCCCACTGAAGTCACTGTCACTGCGCTCCTCAGCTGGACAGGGGAGAGAAAATATAATGAAATGCTTGTGGGGTGAGATAAAGATAGGGACAGATCACTCTCCAGTTACTCTCATGGGTAAAACAGACTTGACTTCGGGAAATTAGTTTAATTCACTGCCAATCAAACCAGAGAAGGATAATGAGGTAAAGCCAAATCTTAAAAATAAGTCTCCTGCCTTCTTCCTGAGCTTAACTTTATTCCTGAGTTTTTACCTCGTCTTCCCAGCAGTGCAGTGGGACAGGAATGGGATTATGGTCTCTGCTGATACGTCTTCCTCAGGGGAGGGACTCTTTCCTGTCCTTCAGTATGGGATCTCTCCTATCGGAGACAGCACTCCTTGTACTTCTCCAGAATGGGTCCTTCCCACAGGCTGCAGTTCTTCATGAACTGCTCCATCATGGTCCCTTCCACGGCCTGCAGTCCTTCAGGAATGTGCTCTGCTCCTGCCTGGGTCCCCGAAGTGGTCAAAGTGCTGCCAACAAACCTGCTCCAGTGTGGGCTTCTCTCTTCATGGGGCCACAAGTCCTGACAGGAGCCTGCTCCCGCGCAGGCTTCCCACAAGGTCGCAGCCTCCTTCAGGCATTCACCTGCTCAGCCATAGGATCCTCCATGTGCTGCAGGAGGATCTCTGCTTCACCATGGAATTCCATCGGCTGCAGGGGCATAGCTGCCACACTGGAAGCTGCTGGGGAATCTCTGCTCTGGAACCTGGAGCACTTCCTCTCCCTCCTTCTTCACTGACCTTGTTTGCAGAACTGCTTCTGTCACATGCTCCTCTCTCCGGCTGCAATTGCTCTTGTGCAGTAACATTTTCACCTTCCTAAATCTGTTGTCCCAGAGGCACCACCACCATTGCTGATGGGCTTGGCCTTGGCTGGTGGTGGGTCTGTCCTGGAGCCAGCTGGCACTGCCTCTGTTGGACAGTTTCTGGCAGCTTCTCACAGAAGCTGCACCTGTAGCCCCCCCTGCTACTAAAACCTTGCCATGGAAAGCAAATAGAGCAGAAACAAGTCCTCAGTTTGATTCTTGAGATCTGCCCCAAAAGTTCATCAGTGCTTTTATTCCCACTATCTTTTTTGGAATATCTTTTTTTGTTTCAAAAGTGATGAACTTTAGTGATGAACTTTTACCTGGAATTCAGCCTTTAAGATCAATCACTGGGAAGGAAGATTTTCCTTCCAACTCAGTATTCTGAGGAGCAGTATAAGCCAACCATGGGGATAGCACGGCTTGCCTACTACTCCTGAAATTATTAGTAGATTTAGGGCCATGTTGTATGTTTAAATATATAAACATATAATTACATAAATTATCCCCCCCAAACACATGCATATATAAACTTACAAAACTAAAGTACATACATGTACCAGTTTGAATTTCAGAAATAAAATTATTCTCAGTTTTTCTGCATTTTTGTCTATATAGAAACCTAGGCTAATTCCAAAGACAGTTGCAAAGGAAACATAATAGTCTCTGTTTCATTGGATAATGGCCCTCTCAGATAAAACTCCTAGCATTCTATTGCTACTGTAGAGCTGCAGACCTTACTAAAATAATAAAATCCCACAACATTTTACTAGGTCTACTTTCTAAAGAATAGTAGAACCTATGTCTTTAGTATGTCATGAATTTCTGTGCTAGGTTTATTGGCTTAAAAAATAAACATGATTTTAATAAATTCGTGATTAGTTGGTTTACTGCTTAATTTTTATTCTGTGAAAACCTCTTAAGAAACACATACAGGATCCTAAACAAACACTTCCAAAACAGCAGATAGAAAATCTTGATTCTTTATTGTGATTATTCTGTGTGTTTAGAAAAGCATGAGAATAAGACAATTATGCATCTACTGCCAGAAGAAACTGAAACAACTAGTGTGTTTAAAATAGTTTAAAAAAATCAGTGTTGATTATGTATCTTTCTTATAGGCTAGGGAAAATTAGCTGTACAAAACTGGTGTTTTAAAGCTATTGAGCAAGAAACAAAATTAACATCAACAGCAGATGGCAGTGCAAGCAAGAGCAGTGGTTCTGATGTGAGTAGTCAGCTAGTGAGTATATATATAATATATATATATGTATATATAATTTCATCTCTTCCACAAAAATCAGCAATGGCTTATGATTTTGGGGTAAATATTAATGAGATATTGGCCAAATTGAAAGAAATCTCTTGTTTCAAGAGGTTTGACCTGCTGAAAATGTGAAGTAGAAGGTTTTGTGAAGTTATTTTCATAAGGAAGCTTGTATTTTGCTGTATAAAATAGCAAGCTTATTGTGTGCTTCCTTTTAGATGGAATTGTAAATGATTGTATAAAGTTTATATAAGGATAAATACAGAAAATGAACAAAAGTAAAAGCGGATAAAGTAAGTATGATTATAAAATTTCAGGCATGTCAGCATCACAGTCCATGATAGTTCTGGTGCCATTATCACAGATTTGTTATATCTTTGCTAATGCAATGCTCTTTGTCAAAGGTCATGAATCTGTTGATATTTTAGAGAGCATTTAAAAAAACATTACTGAAGCAGTGTATCCTAAAGACCATATTTTGGCATCATCTCATGTTGTTGTGCTAAATTACATTTAAACATTTCGTTACAGAACAAATTGCTAAGCTTATTAATTTTTTACTTAATTGACCTTAGTGCATTTTACTGCTATTTATGACAGCTTAAACTTCTGCCAGTGTTTTAACACCTTGTAGAGGAGATAATGCAGAGATTAGATTGCTGAGGTTCAGCGTGCTTGTGTTTCTTCTGTTAGTTAAGAAAAAGTTTTAAGCTTAAAAATCATTCCAGCAGTAGAGAGTGACAGTATGCAGAGAGGACAAGACCAGGTCCCACTGATGACTGACCCTGGAACACCCCTCAAGCATTGTTGTGAGGTTCCTGTAGAAGCTTGCTGTATGTTGGTGAAGTTCACCCACTGTGCTTCTTAGAGGAGAAAACGAGTGAAATTGCTACAAAAAATATCAAAGTTAAAAGGAGCTTAGAATGCTATCTTTAGAAGTCACAGGACATTTTCTGGCACTAGTGCAGTCTGTGTATGTTAACACGGCTTTTTGACTGTAGTATCATTGAAGGAGTGAATTAAACCATATTGTTTCTGGTTTGTCTAATCATGACTTCCCATCTAATCATGATGCCCTGAAGTCTGTGGACCACTGTCTACCTTAATTACACCTTATCTAGTAATATGGAGAAGGTTGAAGGAGTTCAGAAGAAAGATGTAATACAAGAGCATTGTGTCTGAAAGTGGTCCTCCTACGTTATCAAAGGTGTCAGCTGATCCTTAATATTCTGCTTTGAATTCATATTGTCAGAGTTTTCAGAAGTTGGCAGATTAATATGTTTTGCTAGAAGTTTAAGGGTCTCTAATGATTTCATCGAGACAAGAATTAAAAAGACTTTAATGAAGTGTCTTATAGATGATCAGGTTTTCACTAAAACTTTACCCACAGAAATCTAGGACTTTATCGACTCTAGCCCTTAGTAATCTATGTATTAAAGCACAGCTCTTTTCAAATCAGTGTAATGAATTATTTGTGCACATTTAAAGCAGACCTGCTTTCTTGGATTGTTTTGTATTGAATTTGCGTTGCAGGTAAAGCATCTTTTGCATATAATTAAATCTATATTTGTTGGCTGCTTTGTTGACTGAGTTGAAACTGAGTTTAAAAGGCAAAAAGTTAAAAGTATACAAATCTGTTACTTTTTTTTTTTTTAATAGAGATAGAGATACTCTTTTCATGCATGAAATATAACAAGTGAGAAAGCAGGGTATGCTGTGTTTTGAGTTAGGCTTTTTCAGTTGTTTTAACTAAATAGCTGAAAAAAAAATTTTTTTGACTTTAAGGAATTTCAGAGTTTCCCCAGAATTACTAAACTTGCTTTTACCTATTTCTTTAGTGGTGTTTTTGATCAGGCAAAGAGTGTGTCTGTCAGGCCTGTTAGGTCTTCTCGAGCTTTTAAAATAACTGTCTCTTTAGTAAACTCTTAATTGCAGCATCAAAACCCACTTGAAAGCTAGATTAAACTCTCTGGTTATGAGCATGGCTCCAGTTAGACTGCTGGTGCCTGAACTAGTTTAGGTAGAACTGGCAGTGTAACCTAACCAGTGCGATGCTATTCATGTTGCACTGAGCATTTGAAGTGATATTTGGGATCTATGAAAGAATTGAATGTTAGTACCTATTTGTGTCAAACGAATCCCAGCAACAAATAGTGTATATGAATCACTGGGGAAAAAAAAAAAGGTTAATCATGTGATTTTTTTTCCGAGTGCAGACAAATTAGGAGAGGTGTTACAAACATGAATAAGACAAGGTAGGAGAGGTATTACAAACATGAATAATTGTTGACCATTGCAAACCAGCGGCAGTCACTAGAGGGTTCTCATGAGACACGAAAGAGTACTAACCAGCAAATCACTCAGATTTCTGAAGAGCTTAAAGCAAACAAAAATACCATCTCCCAGAGAAAAGGATTTTGTGTTTAAACAAATAAATTTTTCATTGTATGTGCTAGTTCAATTTTATATCAAAACATGATTGTTTGCAATACAGAAGCTAGGGAGTCTGTATTTGTCTGGTTTTGTATATGTGTAAGGTAGTGACACCAAGAGCACTTGTGTATACACAGTACAGAAAACCTGGTGCTTTTCTCATTCTACAAAGCAAGCAAAATACGCTGAAAGAGAGCAAAGCAATTTGTATGTTTTTTGTCTCTCTATATGCACATATGTATGATATGCATTTGCTCTGGGTACATGTATTAGTTCTAAATAGTTCTAAATTTGTCATCTGAATTTTAAAATCACTATCTCAAACATGTACTGAATCTGTGCGGTATCTGATCTTAAGTGTGAGTTACTCTTCCTTTGCAAATACAACCTTATGTTGTTTTTGAAATATTAGTTCAGATGATTTGTTTAATTGAAATCTGACACAAAAAAGCACTTGCCAGGGAAAGCGTTTCCTTATCATTACTATGGAGAGCCAAAAGATGGAGACGAAAATTTTCAGGATAAACCCAAGTTAAGGTACCCTTTATATATATCTGAATATAATGAATATTCAGATAATCTCACGTTAGGCTTAAAAACCGTGAAGATATTTACCTTAGATATTTGCATTGATTACAGGAAAACCGTGGAAGAAATTCCAAAGGAGGTGAGGTGTTTATTAAAAATCCCAAAGCCAAATAACCCCCCGAAACCCACCATAATCAGTAATTACTAAATGTTTACAAAACATGTTTATTTTACAGCAGAGAAGGCATTTCAGATGGATAATAGACATTGGAACTAGAAAGCTAGGTATGAAAGGATAAAAATTTTGCTCAGCAGCCTAAGAGGCCTAGAGATACACCATCTATAACGCTGTTGCTGCTGCTTTTGAGAACACACGCAGGATCATTCTCAAGGAGAAAAGACAATGCAGAAAGAATCGCGTCTCGTCGATATCACCTGGGGAGTCTTTCTGCTGTGCCTTCTACAACTGGACTTGTCTGTCCCGTATTGGCCTTTTTAGCCATCAGCGTGCTTGTAGCAAGCGTGGGTAGAGCTCCTCTCAAATCTTCGTTCGCGAAGCCTTGCCATGATGACAAGTTTAGAAATGATGTAACACCCATAAGAGAGGAGCAAAGCAATTTGTAGCTTATCTTTAGGACCATATTTTGTACAATTGAAAATGATAATTTTCAGGAACATTGTCATTATGCTGTAATATTGAAACAATAGCTGTAACAGTATTAGTACATATAGTTTTACTGGTTAGCCATTTGAACTATTATAAAGACAATCTTGTAATCAATTACTATGGGAAAACAGATTTTTTAAAAACAAAGAATGAAGTTCATTCTGGTTTTGGAAACAGTTCAAGTGCTGCATGCTGCCAAATAAATACATTCATAAAAACAACTGCATGCAGTTCTGTCTGAAAAACTGGTAATAGCATAAAGAAGACACCTCATTTTGTCAAAGGCAGAAAAATCTTTTTTTACTGGAGACGTGCGAAGCGTACCTCTATCTGTCAACTCATTTTAAGTACATAGACCTCTAAAACTAGGCCTTTTTGTCCTGTTAGTATAATTTAGAAGGCTAACATGGCTACTTACAGCCTTTAGTAGGAGTTAGTCAGATACTAACTTCTCTTTGGTTGGTATGAAGGTTTACAGAAATTACAAGAATTCTACCATCTCAGAGAATATCAGTCTGACACAGGCACAGGGCAAAGCAGCTGCAAACTTTTCCATGTATATCCAATGTAGGTGTATCCCTTAACCTTATGTAAGACATCTGCCAGTCCCTGTGTCCTGTAAGGGTGTATTTGCTCTGAATCCTTCCATCTATTTGGGATCATTACCTTGAATTTTATTTTCATTGCTTCTATCTCATGCAGAATCTTGAATTTGCTTACAAATCCTTTTTAAGATATACTTATTGTTTTCTTGTTTGATTGGGGGTTTTTGTTTGTTTCTGGTTTTGAATTTTTGTTTGATTTTTACATTGGTTGGTTGGTTTGTTTTTCTCCTTAGTATGGTTAAGAGTAGTCCTTGGCTGGTGAGTTTCGATCCTTTTTTCTTCTCTGTTGTAATTTCTGGACTTCCTGGTTGTCATTGCTTTGTATTCTAGCTACATCAGGAAATCCAGACAAAATCATGTTGCAAGTATTGTGCAAACTACATTAAAATTGTGCTAGGCAAAGGAATACTGCAGTGTGACTGCAGAAGATGGATAGAGTTTTGAGATTCCATGTGTCTAAGAGAGGTGTTTATGGATTATGAGTATCTTGTTAATTTAGAGATGGCATGATTGACCTTGATTACAACAGAATTCTCATGAAACCGCGTACTACCTGCACAGTAATAGCATTGTGACAATCTGTTTAATTCATCTCAGTGTGTTGAGCTGCTGTGTGGCATGAAATGCCTGAGAAAATAGGGAAGACTTCATTTAATACAAGGTTTGTCTTGCATTTACAGTAAAGCCAAGAAAGGGTTTGAATAGTGAAAAATGTTTTTGCTTGTTGATTTGGTTGTTTTGTTGTTTTATTTTGGGTTTTTTGGCCACTAGAGGGTGCACAATGCACAGGAATTGGAAGCAAAAAATCCTTTGCTACTTGCGCCAGAGCCCAGAAAAACATGTCTGAGGAACATTCTATGTTTAGAATTTCAGGAAGCATTCAGAGGTTCCCAGAGCATTTCGCTGAGTGTCTAAGTCTGCAGGTGTCTGTGCTGAGGATGGATTTAATGATAGCTTTCTTTACCCAAGTCATCTAAAAAACAGAGCATCACTGTTTTTGTAAACCTAAGATATGCTTAGAACTCTTCTCTAAGAGCACTAGAAGAAAAGAAGAATTTGTTTACTATTATAGTTTTAAGTATTATTGCCTTTTGTGCTCTGAAATTTGTAGGTGTTTACATGAAATACAATACCTGAATGATTGGAGTTTGCCTGTAAAGTTTCTGTAAGAATCTCACTTTTACCTACTTATTGGAGCTCAGGTTGCATTTCTGTAGGGAGCATTGGTAGAATGAAAAATTTAGGTGCAATAGCAGCTGATTCATTGGTCTATCAACCCTAAAACACTTTTTTTTTTTTTTTTAATTACTGAGCAATTTGAATTATTGAGTGTAGTTTTTTGATCTCTTGGGTTTGGTCCTCATTCCTGCATTGCGTCCAAGTACATGTTGTGTGGTTTTGCTCTTTAGTCGTGTTGCTTTTCTGAATTTAATTTGTGTTCCAGAAACACATTAAATAAGAAATTAGGACCAAGGTTGCCCAAAATATTAACAGATTTTTTTTTTGTCTTTACACTGGTTGATATAAGATGCTCCAGGCACCCTTTAATACTTGATTTTCCACTTTTCAGCTAATTGAAGGGTCTCTGGTGGCAGCAAGAGATATGCCCAGAACCAGCTGGAAGATATGTGAAATGTAGGGCTACATGGAGTGCTCATTTTCTTCTGGTATTCTTCAGAGACCAATATCTTTGGTCTGAGAACATCAGCTCTAGAGGATATCATACATCATAACAATGGTATGAGGGCTGGTAGCAAATACTGTCTGGGTCATCTCTGTGCACTCTGTTCTTCAGTGTTGTCAGTAAGGATAATTGTGAGGGAACTATGGTCGGATGGGTTGTGCACACACAAGTTATATTTGTATCTTCCCCTTTGCTATTTTGGTCCAAGAGTGCCCCTGGTGGTGCAGTGGCTAAACCGCAGTGCTGTCAACGCCGAGACCCGGGTTCGATTCCCGGTCGGGGCCCCTCCCCGGGCAGATGGAGCTCGTTAGCCCTGTAAGGCAATCCATCTACGTCCTGAGGACCTCGCTGCCACTGTCCAAGCTCGCTTGGCCCCGGCAGATGAACCTCAGGATTAAAGGGTGGGCTCAGTTCTGCGCACACTGTGTCTCACCTAAAAAATCCAATGCGCAGGCTGGAAGGTGGAAAGACCTTCCCCGGTTCTTCGTTCGCGAAGACTGGCCATTACTTTACTTACTTATTACTTGGTCCAAGGGCAGGTCCACTTTCAGCCTGTGTCTTGGCACCTTTGTTTTCCCGGAGCCAGCTATCAGGGGTGCCTTCTGGCAGTGCCTTTTGTAAAAAGAAGGAAGTGCAATTAAACAAAAGTGAAAAAAAAAGGAGTACTTTGACTAAACTGTGTTACACAGTTTGATTATTTCAGTAAAGGTAAAGGTTATGCCTTTCCCTCCCACTCCATCCTCTGTGTAGTTAAATTCCAGACCATCTGGTACTATGAATATCTCTGTTAAACTTCACAGAGATCCCTGAGCAGCAGAGAAGAGTTAAGTGGTCATGGAATTGGTCCACATCTTTACCACTTTGCTTAAAGGCTTACTGTACCTAACACATCGTTATGCAGTGTGTAAATTCTGAGCTAAAGCACCTCTTCCAGGGCTAAAAGAGCAATCAATTTTCATAAAGCACTGGTTCTGCAACCATTCTTTGGAGACGGCCAGCTTCTGTTAACCAATGCCACATGTAGTGGGTTTCTTGATATGGAATAGATCTCTGAGTAGACCACATTTTTTTCATGTAAAACTTTAGGACATAATTGCATATGGCTTTCATCACTATCATCTTATAATGCATTTTAATTTGTCTTATGAAGTTGAAAGGCTCTGTTTGCCCTGACCAATAATCTTGAATCATTCAGGCCACTTGTTTTAGATTGTTTGAAATACTTTATAAGCAGCTGCAAGTACTAACTACATCCCTGGAAGAAAAAAAAATCAAAACAATAGTAAGTCCATTAAAGACTCTTAATTATATGCACCATTTTATCGTGAGGATAAAGCAAAGGGAGGGAATAGAGACAGGGAAGATGAAAGCAGGAGACGCATTTTCAGCATGTTAGACAAAAATGATTGAAGAAGATTCAAGAAAATTCTTCACTGCTATGCTTCCCTTCCTGTTTGGAGGGTGGAGGAAGAAAGCATTTCTTGTTCCCTTCTGAAAAGAGGCAGAGGTTGTCCTTTTGCAGATTTTTCTTCTTTTTTTTTAATGTCAAGATTTGTATTAAACTGTTTTAGGAGTCACAAAGTATCAGGAAAATAGAGAAAAAGCTGCCAAAAATATAATTTAGGAGAAAGGAGAGGGGGAAGCAAATGCAGTAATACCATTTTCACCTATAAACATGTATGCTTATTTTTTCCCCATTCCATCTTTCTTCTGCTCGCACCTGCTTCACACTGTTTGTCTTTTGCTTATTCTGCCATGATGATTCATGAACACACTGCATGCTGTTTTTCAGGATTTTAATATGTGGCTCAAACACTGACAGCACTTTGGAAAACTGTCCCTGGAGCTGAGTTAGACATCAGAATTAGAAAGGTCATTCTTCTGATCGTAGTGTTATGTGGCTGTTGGAGCTGAAAGGGTACAGGGGAGAGTCCTTCTTTCAGGGAATGAACTCTACTGTGATTATGGAACTGATTAAGCTTCAGTGACCTCTCAACTGTCTTTCTAGGGAGCCATGGTCTGGCATTCCTAAATAGTGTGAAGTCTAAATGGCATACGATTCTCAAAACCTGAAAGGCCATATAACTACAATATCTAAATTAAATGTGGTAAGCCATACAAATGTGTACCATCTATTCTATGCAGTTTCTCCATACACTTCCAAATTGGAGAGTTATGGAAAGAAAGCATCTGAAGACAATGAAGGAAGGGCCAGTGTGGCTTTGTGTGGTCCATCAATACCACTGAGAGGCTGCTTTTTCCAACTACAGTGGTGCTGCAAAGTGTTTGCAGGATGACTGAGAATTATAAACTGTGATTCTAGATTAATAAGAAATGTTAAGAAATGTCATATTTTTGATGCATTGCTAATAGTTTTGTGGGCAGTTCTTTCCCTGAACGGGATGGCTTTTTTACCATATTTCTTGAGTCGTGTTGGGTTTTACCCCATGCAGATCAGAATGCTTCAAGCATGTCATCTGTTGCACTCCTGTATTTTGTGTAATTGATTCTATAATTAGCTGTGTCAAACATGTGCTTAGTGAACCTGTTTTTTTGAAGTGCTTGCTAAAAGGATGTGACTTATCATGTGTTTTATAAGCATAGAGATACTGCCATGTGCTTCAGTTTAAGTGAACATTTGCAAGTTGATGGTGTAACATTTAAATTACTAGTGCGATAATTGCACCAAGAGGTCCCAAAATGTAATACTAACAAATGCTATGGCTAAATCATTTTGCTAACATGAAGAGGACATCTGGCCAAGCAGGCACAGTCTATATAAATTCCAAATTTTTATTATTTAAGTCTATGCCTTCTGCAGAGAACCACATGTGTTTCTTGACCCCTTCTACATAAACATATGCGTTCTATGAAGTCATTTAATGTCTGACTCTGTAAGATCCCAAATAATCTACAACTAGATAATAGAAACTGCAGAGCACGTTGTAGAAAAATACCCAAAATATTATTCTAGTGAGACCTTTTAGTTGGCTATTGCTTTTCACATCAGAGGATAAGGTATTTTGCTGGTGGCTGAAGTGAAATCTATATCACCTTTGTCAAATTATGGCAGTGTTGTTAGAATTAATTAGCTGACAATTTTTAACTTTTTGAGATCCTTAGGTTAGATGCTGTAGAAGTGAAATAATTGATTTATGCTTGTAAGAAATTTTGGTCATGGTAAATGAATAAAAGATCATGGTAAATCATTATGTAGAAAATCTATAAAAATCATGATTAAAATAGAGGAATCAACAGGTGTAATATAATAACCTAAGATTACTATCAAGATGTAGTATTTTTTTAGGTCTTTGACATGTTTACATGGGGGGAAAAAAGTATCCTTTTTTTTTTTTTGCTGAACACAGCTGTTATCCACTTTATTTCAAAAAATGTGAATATTGCAAAATTTATTAAAACTGGATCATTCCTATGACTGCTGATATTATTTTTATTAAGAATGCATATGGCCAGAGCATGTAAATTGCCTTATGATTAATGAGAAGAGGCAGATGAATATTTTTGACATGTAGCTGCCTTCACTAAACCTGATTTTGCATTAAAATACCCATAACCAACTTGTTACAGGACAATTTAATGTAATACTATTATAAATGAGCTAAATGAGCTCTGTGTTAGAAGTGGAACCTGCAACAGACCCAGTCTTTCCTCCTGCCTACTCTATCGTGCTTTTCAGAGGGAGATTGCATATTGCAGGCAGAGTCTTCATAGCCTCACTGAAAATATTAGTTACAGTCTCCTCTCTAGTGTGAGATTGGAGTTAGACTTATGAGAACAGGCTTTATTTTTCAGACTTGCCTCCAGAAAGGAAAGGTGCTCATAACCATTCATCTTTTCTCTTTCCAGAAGAAAAACCTGTAAAGTTCCCATTCTGTGACTGTTACACTCACTCTACACCTCACCTCGTAATTCTCTGACACAGAGATTGACTGGAACACATTATTAGCACAGCTCTACGATATGTCTCTGGCTTTCATCTCTGATGAGAATGATACCAGGTTACTGCACTGGCAGCCACATCTGTATGTCTTAGAGAGAAATCCAGACTCAGAGAAAGTTGACTGAAGGTATGTTTCCAAGGGCCGGACTGGCAGGAGGGTTGCATCCATCACAGTTGCCCTGTCTAACCATCATATAAATACACATATATACACATATGTCTTGTGGCTGTGAAAAACCACATGCCTTTCCTGGAGCTTTGCAGATTGAATTCTTGTACATCACCATTCAGGTAAGTTGGAAAGCTTTTGCAAGCAGGGAGTGGAACTCAAAAAGAGAGCAAGTCAAACTATCTCTTGAAAAGGGCTTTTTAGAGCATACTTTTTTTTTTAAGAGTTTTTTACTCTTTGGAACAAAAAGTATGCTGAATTATGTCAGGCATAAATGGGTATAATTTGTGAGTACAAAGAAACACAAGCAAGTTTGTTGACTCATTGCAGTAGTGAGACAAGTAATAATTTTAGCTAGATTGTAATGAAAGTTGTCGTGTCATGGTCACCCCCCTCCCCCCAGTGAATTAATTATCTGATTAGTCAGAAAGGATAAATAATTCCCTTACATTTGCATTCCTTTTTGTCAAGCAGTATGGATTTTTCCTTCATATACACAAAGAAAGAAATGCAACTGGCTAATAGTGAAATCACTGAGCATCCTTAACTATAAAAAGGACCTTTTAAAACCAGAACTAGAGGAGGGTTCTGCACACAAAATCTGCACACAAAAAAATCTGAATTTCCTACCAGAGTAAAACAGCATGCTTATTTTTGTCCATAGAGGTCTTTTTCTATCCAGGAGAAGAAAATGAAGATGTGTGTATTTGCTTTTATATATACACCCATTCCATCTTGCAGGGTAGGTGTTGTGGCAGCATTCCATGGGAGGAAAGGCAGATTCAGAACATCTGTACAAGAATGTTTTTTATTCATTCTAGAATGCATTTGACCTGATACTTATATTTAATTCTTTAATCTACAAAGAATTTTATGTCTGTAATCTTTGTCTCCTCCCTTTTTGAAGAGAGTTCTAGAAGAAAGACTGGGAATTGAAAAGGAAATGATTTATTATTATTGTGTATTGGCAAAGTATTTAAGCACATCTTTAGTCCAAGCCAATTTGGAGGGTGTTGGTACAAGGCCACCCCAAAGAAAGTAACCTCTGATTTATGGTAAAGCCATATTGTGACTGGTAGTTTTAAATACAGTGTAGATCTTGGAGGAGGCAAAACACTTGATGTTCAGCTTAACAAGACTTGCTTCTGGCTTGAATTAAGATCAAGAAGAAGCAGGAGATATTGGAGGGGCTATTATTATCATTATAATAGAGTCATTCAGGCAATCTTATTTAATTTGATTTATTTTGTTTTCTGTTATACTTTCAGTTACCTTTCAGACATATGATTCTTTTTGTTTGGAGTCTAATCCGTACTTCATTAAATCTAATCCACTTGCATTTGAATAGTTCTGGACATGTTTTGCATTGATATATGTCATTGGGATGTAAGAAACAGGACTTCAAAACACCCTCTGGGTCATCAAGCACAGACCTTTGTTATCACAGCTGAGCACACCTAGGATCCTGTTCATCAGCTTATCCAACTGTAATTTAAAAACAAACTTATTTTTTCTCCTGCGTATATAGGGTCTAAATTTGAGTGTTCTGAAGGTCAGAGGGTAGGAACTGGAGAATCTGTTCTTTTACCTGATGTGAAACTAGTGCTAAACATAACATCTGTCTTAGAATATGTATTTCCACAGATAGAATCATAGAATCATAGAATAGATTGGGTTGGAAAAGACCTCCAAGATCATCAAGTCCAACCCCTGATCCAACTCCAATTACTATAGCATGGCACTAAGGGTCACATCCAATCTCTTTTTAAAAACCTCCAGGGATGGTGAATCTACCACCTCTCTGGGTAGGCCATTCCAATGCCTGATTACACTCTCTGTAAAGAATTTCTTCCTAACATCTAACCTAAACCTCCCCTGGCAGAGCTTGAGCCCATGTCCCCTTGTCCTATTGTTGGTTGCCTGGGAGAAGAGACCAACCCCCACCTGGCTATAACCTCCCTTCAGGTAGTTGAAGAGAGTGATGAGGTCACCTCTAAGCCTTCTCTTCTCCAGACTAAACAACCCCAGCTCCCTAAGCCTCACCTCATAGGACTTGTGCTCAAGTCCCTTCACCAGCCT
>NW_020955211.1:990712-998014 GCF_003031625.1 Empidonax traillii
GGGGGTTGTTGTGGCCAAAGTGCAGGACCCGGCACTTGGCCTTGTTGAACTTCATCCCATTGGAGTCAGCCCATCTCTCCAGTCTATCCAGATCCCTCTGCAGAGCCCTCCTGCCTTCCGGCAGGTCGACACTCCCTCCCAACTTGGTGTCATCTGCAAATTTGCTGATGATGGACTCAATCCCCTCATTTAAATCACCGATAAAGATGTTAAACAGGACTGGTCCCAGCACTGATCCCTGGGGAACACCACTGGTGACCGGCCGCCAGCTGGATGCAGCCCCGTTCACCAGCACTCTCTGGGCCCGGCCCTCCAGCCAGTTCCTGACCCAGCACAGAGTGCCCCTGTCCAAGCCATGGGCTGCAGCTTTTGCAGGAGTATATTATGGGAGACAGTGGCAAAGGCTTTGCTGAAGTCCAGATAGACACATCCACAGCCTTTCCCTCATCCACCAGGTGGGTCACCTGATCATAAAAGGAGATCACGGTCAAACAGGATCTGCCCTTCCTAAACCCATGTTGGCTGGGTCTGATCCCTTGTCCATCCTTTAGCTGCTGTGTGATTGCACTCAGGATGATCTGCTCCATAACTCTGCCAGGCACCGAGGTCAGGCTGACAGGCCTGTAGTTACTAGGGTCAGCCTTGCATCCTTTTTTATGGATTGGAGTGATATTTGCCAACTTCCAATCATATGGGACCTCCCCAGTGAGCCAGGACTGTTGGAAGATGATGGAAAGCGGCTTGGCAAGCTCTTCTGCCAGCTCCCTCATTACCCTAGGATGGATAGATAAATAAGATTTGCTAAAGAATTTTTAAAATTAATTTGGAAAATTTGCTGTTTTTCTGAACCTCTGGAATTCTGTATATGACACTTTTTTCTAACATGGAGGCAACAGTGGCTTTTTCTTTCCCTCTGCTGACTTCGGATTCACCAATACACCTTCCCTCATAGCAATTTAAAGCACTGCCAACAAAAGATGCTTTGCCATGTGTTGAATCTGTCAAGCTTTTAACTAGTTTCTCCTCAGGTGTCCACTGAAAATGAAGCAGGTTTTGAACAAATGTGTCTTGGGGACTGCTGGTTAGCTAATTTTTCATCTGAGTTTCTAGCTGCACCAGCAATCTGAGTAAGGAAAAAAAAGAAGGATATTTTCAAGACAAATTCTCACTGAAGTAGAATAAGCAATGCAGTGTTTGCTATTTGTCTTTTGAGATAAATTTTAGCAGTTACCTTTGGCTGTTGCTTTGTTATCTCTGTGGAAGTAAGGAGCTGTACTAGAAGCCAGGAGGGAGAATGGCCAGGGCAGGTGATCTGAACTGGCCAAAGTGGTATTCCATTTCATAGAAAATCATGCTCAATATATAAAGTAGAAGTCCTGATTGCTGCACATCGACAGGCTGAGAATCAGTTGGGAGGTGGTCAGCAGTTGTATTGTGCATGAATTTGGGTTTTTTTGTGTGTGTTTTAATACCATTATTATTATTATTATTATTATTATTATTATTATTATTATGTTTTTATTTTTTCCCTTTATTTCAGTTATTAATCCATTCCTATGTCAACCCACCACTTCTACCTTTTTCTAATTCTCCTTGGTATCCAGGGTTGGTTGGTGGTTGGAAGGGAAATGAGCAAGTGGTTTCATGGTAATTAGTTGCCATCTAGGGTTCAACCACTGGACTTACTAGTGCCTCCAGGTGCTGCTCTTTCTCAGTATTATTAAATCAACATTTTCTAATGGTGCCCATTAAACTGGCTAAAGAATTCCTGCAAATAACCCACATTAAAGTACAGGAAAGACTAGACATGAAGTTTAAGTTATAGGCGTTAAAACATTTACCATTCTGCTTTGCAGTATGGTATCTATAGGTTTTCCTACATGCATCCTGAGATGTGAGTTTTTTTGTTTTACTCTGAAAGTCTTCAGAGGTTTCTTGCTTTGCCATTTATTTTACTGTGTACATCTTCCAGTAGGGTAGTCAATTGATTTGGCCTTTCATCTCAAAATTCTGAGATGTCTAGCAGCTTTCACAGAAGTGAAGGTATTTGGGTTTTTTTCTTTTCTTTTTTTCTTTTTTACTTAACCATTTGACTTTTTTATGTGAATATTAGCAATGTATTGTTCAGTAACCATCCTGTATCAAAAAGTCCTCATCACCTGTATTCCATGAGGGTATTGACCATGTTGCTTTCTTCACGTTGATATATTTTCATCAAAATCTTGAGTGTTAAAATAACAGGATCTCACTCTGTCTAGATGTGTGGGGTCTGGTTACACCATGGATGCTGCAAAGCATCCTGGGAGTTGTAGTTTATAAGTACTCTCACACATGCGCAGTGAAATGCTTGTATAAGATTGGCTGATGAAGTCACATGTTCTGACGTGTCAGCATTTGGAACCACTATATAAACTTTGCCTCTTCCAATAAACCGTGCTTTCGTTACACGCCATATTGGTGTCCTCATGGTCCTTTGGGACTCCTTATTTATTATATTAATAACTGCTACATCTAGAACAGAATTTGGTTACACAGAAAATTCTTCACTACTGCTACTTCTCAGGCTGTACATAATCTGGACAGTCTGGATGATTCATTTCCAGGGCTTCCTACAGCATATTTCACAAAGGCTGAAATTCAGATTTGAAAAGAAACACTTCTCTGACAAGCTAGCAGTAACTTTTCCTAATGTTGTGACTTTAATAGTGTGCGTTGTATGTCCATGAATTTTGGTTTCTGACAAAATACAAGTGAGATTCCTTGTATATCTGAAAATAAGTTAGAAAAGGAGAAGTAAACCAGTTTCAATGATGCTGTATCACAAAGCTGTTAGGAAATATTTTTTCAGTTGGAGCTATGCTGTTGTGAACTAGCACTTTCTTTCTTTGAGGTTAAGAAATTTGAAAGAAAAGATCACATCAACCTAGCTGTTAGAGAAGTGCAAAACAGTATCAGATTGAATTAGAATGTACACAGATAATATAGCACACTTCATTCTAGATAAATAATGAAAATTAGTGGAAATAAGTATGAATCTGAGAAGTTGTTCAGAAATAAGTGAACTATTTAAAACTAAATATCAGCATGAGTGCTTCTGCTAGGCAGGGAAATAAGTTCTTTTTCCAGTTATCTCACCATTGCTTTTCTAATTCTTCATTACCTTCTAAATGGCTTAGATTAAGGTTCAGAACATCCTAAATTAATAATGATAGCAAAAGATGTGTCTTACAGAACACTTACAGATCTAAAGGTGTGCTATTTCTAGCTTTAAAATATTTAGAATGCTAATCCCATATAAAGATAATAATGGATGTCTATAATTTTGAAGAGTGATGTAAACTGTATAATCAATAAGAAGATATTTGTAATAAATTTGTTTAACAACTGAGTGAAAAATATGTTGAGTTCACCTGTATGTTACATTTGTGTTTTTTTTGGTTTTGTAGAATGTTGGGAGTTAAATTCATTTATATGCAGGTGACAGGTTATGTATTCCTGTTATTGATTTCATATTTATATCTTGTTGTACGGTTCCTGATTCTTGTCTCTTTAATGGCTTTGATGGAAACAAGGCTCTTTATTGCTGTTACTGTATGTAATACCTCGGAACACAGGATTGGGAGAAACTGGTGGTTTTACAATGCCAGTCCACTTTGATAAAGTGTCCAAGATGAAATGAATACACTTCTGAGACTGTCACCTGGGGACCAGGGAAACTGTTACAGTAAGTGTGTTTAGGGATTGCCTGGGAAGCAACTACCATGTATGCAACTAGTGTTTCTTGAACAGCAGTAGTATTCATTTTTGCAGGTTAATGGACAAGACACTTGGCTAATTGTAACTATTTTTCTTCACAACTTTAAACATTTGAGTTATCTGTCCAAAAATGGATTAGTGCTTATGCTTTAAGGATTGCAAAGAGGAAGTAGAAGGTATGGAAGGAGTAAAGTTAAGATGGAGTAAATATGTGAAAGCAAAGCAAGCTGGGAAAAATGTAAAAAACTTAAAGATTTTGGCTAAGAGGTAGTTCCAAAAGCTAAAGAGGCTTTAAGTCCATTTTTTGTTTTGAATCCTTACTACATGTAGAAATATCATATAGACAGTGTGCTTGTTGATAGAAAAGGGGTTGAATGCTCTGTTTATTTTTGTTTTGTTTTGTTATTTAGAGTCAGATCAGAGGAAATGTTATCATCTTAGCTTTTTTGCTTTGGTTTAGGATGTATGTGTATAAGTTTTGGTAGTGGCAGTGTGGGGCTGCAGAGTGGCCTCTGTGAGGAGAGGCTGAGTCTCTCCTGTGTCCTCTGCTTTCACAGAGCAAATTGCGGCCAATTCCATCCATCTTCAGCCGACTCACCACAGGGCACAAACTTTACACTGAAGACATACTTTCACCTCTGTGTCAAGGTCCAGCTGAATGCATTATAGTTCCCAGCAAATGTATGCAACACATTTTTTACTTCTTTTCTTAGTCTTATAATCTTGAAATATCAAAACCTTTCACTGATATGCCGACAAATATATAAGTAAGAGTTTTGTAACTAATATTTCAGTAGACTTAATGATGTATATGAAAAGTTTTCAAAACTATTTGAATTCCTATATCACAGCCTAATATAAAAACATTTACTCTGTTTTGTTTTGTTTTTTTTTTTTTTAATACAGCTATCATCCAATACATATAATGGAATAAGTCTGTTCTACATTGTAAAAATCAATATTCAAAGAAAACATGGCAACAATAATTAAGGGGAATAAATGTGTATCTGCACTTAATCTCATTCTCCTACTTTGGGGCCTTGACAAATTTTGGTAGCCTGATAGCATTCTCACTCCTTTCTGATTATATTCTTTTCATAAAAAGCATATCAATAATTAAACCATTAACTAAAAAAGGTCTCTCTTCCCTTCCTGGTAGATTCTGATATCTGCCCATGTGTAGCCACTAAAGTATAGACAGCCATTTAAAACTCATAAAGGAAGTTTTGATGAGATGACTTTGGCTGGCAGCTGGACACACACTCAGCCACTCCTACAGTCCTTCTTAGCAGACCAGCGGGAGAACGTGAAATGGAAAATCTCATGGCTAAAGATAAGAACAGGGAGATGACTCACCCATTACCATCATGGGCAAAACAGACTCAACTTAGGAAAAACTGTTTTATTCCCACTTCAAATACAGTGGAATTGTGTGAAACAAAACCAAAATGATAAAAAACCTTCTCCCCGGCCCCTTTTTCTCATTCTTGTGATTGTGACACTTCACCAGTAATAGTGGCAAATATGAAAAGTTTTCAAGACCGTTTTAACTGTATCTGTGTCCTGTCAAGAACATGCTAATAGGAAGATTCCTTCACTGCTTTATTTCCAGCTCCTCAAGGGACAGGGGTAGTGGTCAGTCCACAACAGCTCCTCTCTGCTGCTTCTTCCTTCTCACACTTGTTTCCTACAGGTCACTGCAGTTGCTCTGTTGGTATTGATTAACCAAGAACACTCAGTACTGATTCACTTTGCTGCTGTACTTAAGAATTATGGATGACTGAGATTTGGTACCTCATCTATTGCCTGTGGTGGCATCCAGTATTTCATCATACAAGCATTGGCTACTAATACCTTTTTAATACTCTCTGCTTTGTTTTGAAGCAAGTGGACTTAAAGTCATAGTTTGTGTTTCAGAGACACTGTTCACACTAATATAATAGTAAGTATATTGTTATTTTGCTGGCAAGTACTTTTTTTTAAAAGGTTTATAAGTTAGTCGTTAACACAGCATCTAAGGAAATTTAGTGTTCGTATCTTGAATGTTGCAATAGAATATTCTTCCCAAGAAAAAGGGCAACATGTTCATTAATGATTTTGAAACCTGCTAAATCATTATTAAAATTTTTATCTCAAGATCTAAGACTGTGCCATATAATGAAGATAACAGATAAAAAGGCTAGACTTGCTTAACTTGCATTTCAAGAAATAATATCAACATCCAGTTACAAAATGAGCATCTGGGATTCATTCTTTTCTCCTGACTTACTCTATAGTTTGCTTGCTACTGTCGGATCCTCAGCAGGTATAAACTGTCATAGCTCTGACATCAGCAGATCTATTAAAGCTTAGAGTAGTGAAGATATGCTGCTGATTATGTGCTCTGCTGTGCTTTTCCTGTCTCACAGACAATGGGCAGGAACTGCTAAGCCTTCCATCTCAGTTCAGACTAGCCCTCCTGGCAGTATTCTTTTTTGGTAATGCTTTCTTATTAAATATCCATTATGTATGCATAGCTTCTAGCATTTCACACGTCTTTTTTTTTTATTATTTTTTTTTAAACTATCACTGAGAAATAATCTGAAACACTTTATAATTCACATGTTGAGTAAACAGCACTGGTACACCAGTATTCCTCAGGGTGAGTCAGTAGTAAGCACAACTGAAAAACTGAATTGGGAATTTTATATGTAGAATTCAAAAATGCCATATAGTTGTAGCAAAAAAACCTCTGATTTTGTGTGCCTTAATTCCAGATTTGTTTTTTTTTTCCTGTGTTTTTGTGAGTAACCTTGTTTTTACTGCTTTGCTCTGTCCAGATGCTGAAAAACAATTTCATATTTACTGACTCATGACAATGCCTGTTAACTTCTGCATAATCTAGATCTGATGATAAAAATGGCTTAGAAAACAAGTGAAGATGACCTTTGGGCTATCTGTTTAGTCCTTAGCGGCTATCTGCTTGAATCACAGAGCCATAATACCAGATAACTCCTGTCAGGCCCTGCACAGGAGAGGTCCAGATCAAGAATAGCAGGGGTGTTATAGATCAGGACTGAAATGCATTCACAGAGCTCTGCAGGGAAGTTTGTATAGCATCTGCTAGTACCACGATGGTCATTTTTAACCACTGCTACCAGTCCCTTACTTGAATAAATACAGTAGAAATTCACTCCAAGCCTCAGAAAACCTTTGTCAATCCATCAAAGAGAAGAGAAACTTAAATCCAACAGCAAAATTGATTTCAGAAACAGAAGCAGAGATGCTTAGGGAAAGGAGGTAAAAAAAAGTAAACCTATGAATTGAACATGCTGTCTATAGCTGTTGTAGGGAGCCCCCGGTGGTCTAGGGGAAAAGACACTGCACTGTCACTGCAGAGACCCGGGTTCGATTCCCGGTCGGGGCCCCTCCCCGGGCAGATGGAGCTCGTTAGCCCTGTAAGGCAATCCATCTACATCCTGAGGACCTCGCTGCCACCGTCCAAGCATGCTTGGCCCCGGCAGATGAACCTCAGGATTAAAGGGTGGGCTCAGTTCCGCGCACACT
>NW_020955211.1:998242-1010742 GCF_003031625.1 Empidonax traillii
GTCGGGGCCCCTCCCCGGGCAGATGGAGCTCGTTAGCCCTGTAAGGCAATCCATCTACATCCTGAGGACCTCGCTGCCACCGTCCAAGCATGCTTGGCCCCGGCAGATGAACCTCAGGATTAAAGGGTGGGCTCAGTTCCGCGCACACTGTGTCTCACCTAAAAAATCCAATGCGCAGGCTGGAAGGTGTAAAGACCTTCCCCGGTTCTTCGTTCGCGAAGACTGGCCATTATAGCTGTTGTAGTTGCAGTTTTAACTCCCAATAGTGGGTGGGGTTTAATTTAAAGTGAGATTTAAGGAGCGTAGGTGTAAAAAATGTGGATAAGTTTTGCGTCTTTATTGGTATTTGCAGGAATACCACTTGCAAATAGATTTTTAGATAGTTTGTCTAATATATGTTTCTTCAGATTTTTTTTTTCAAACATAGTCCTTTTTTTAAAATTCATTGAAAGATGAAATATCCAAGAGGACTATACAACACTATGTAAAGGGCTAAGAACTTTAGAAAAGAGTTTGAAGTCACAGATGAGGAGAGCTACAGTACTGTTACGGTATTGTAAGCATCTTAGTTGCAAGAAAACACTTTGGAAAAGAAAGAGATGAAGACACAAGTGTTTTTGTCTTTTTTTCGCCTCTCTATGTAAACTGCACCAGAAGCATTGTGAGTTCTCATTTGGTGTTTTTGAACAGTGGCCAATATCTGAATATGAAAAGAACATTGAAGATTGCAGCAGACAATTCATTTTATATGACTTTCATGCTTTTGTGCTTTTATATGGTAATGCCAGTCAGTTATTGAAAACTGAAGTTCATTTTGGCTAGCTTCTTTTCGAAGGGTTATGACTTCTCACATTCATATGAATGGGGACACACATTTATCTTCCATCATAGTTAAAGACAGTATTGCATCTTAGAGGATTTCTTTTCCTTTTGGACAAAGTAAAGACAGAAGTAATAGGCATGCTAACAAGGGCAGAATTGAGAACTTGGGGTAGAATGTGCCCAGACAGAATTGTTCTGAGAGAGACACTACAATGTATATAAAATTTTGCACTCACACATCTAAACTAGTACAATAATTAAATTTGAAATGCTATTGCCAAGTAAGTACAACTGACTAAAACTTGATGTAAAATATTCCAGTCCTATGGAATTATAAACCCTGATGATTAAAGTGTTTATGTTCATTATTTATAAATATGTACCCTTGTTTTGGTTGGAATGATCAGTTCTTTACTCTTAGTGGGGAAGGAGAGGCTTAATATCAATTCCAGACCTCCGAGGAAGTAATTTCCGCTTTCATGTCCAGATTGTTACTGTGTGATAGTATGTATATAACAGTTGTAAATTTTAGGCCTGTGAGAGGCTTGTGCATTTATGAAAACCATTTATGATGGGCCTTGTTAGCTTCTCAGAATAACAAACCTTTCTCTCAGAAAGAAATTCGGATGTTATGAATTATTGCAGCCCAGGCAGAATAGGGAGTGAAGACTGAGGCTGTAGCTGTACCAGGCTGGTACAGCTGAAAGACTGGTGTGAAGAGGAAGATTATTAACCAGGGGATTAAGAAAGCAGTCAAGTTAAACAAGAAGATATAGATGTCTAATTATTAACGTAAGATTCCTGTGTGGGAATATATGCAGAAAATGAAGGGCTACTTTGGTATTCCCTTACAGAAAGTGGACTGGTGGCTCTGAAGATAGTGGAGCAAAACCTGAAGAATTACTCAGAGGTGCAAGATGAAGTGTGAAATTCTGTGGACCTTGAGACTGCTTTGAACTGTTACCAGTAGTTCCTAACATTTAGAGACAGAGACATATTGTGGATCCATGTATGTTTTTGCAACTCCCTGTGTTTTTCATTATGTCATGGTGAATGATTCTGGGACATTTCAAGTTGATTTGTGTTAAAAAACCAACCAACCAACCAACCAAACAAACAAAATGGAGAAAATACTGTAGTGGAAGACTGCAATTACTAAAAAAGCATGAGTTACTAAAGTTTTTAACACATGATTGCAAAGTATGTAAGTAGAAGAATAATCAGTTTGGTTCTCACATTTAGCTTGCAACTGGAAGATTTTTCTCTGGGGATATTTTTTCTACTGATCATAAGACAAATTTCTAAATGTTTACCTTTCTTTCTGTACCATTTATGTCTGCAAACAATTAGGAGCAAAGCATGGTACTAGGTAATGCAAGCTACCTGCACTAACTCAGTATTGTCCAAGATGACACTATAGGTCCCCATCTTTATGAGTTTACAAGTTAAGAAGTTTATGCAGTTTAAAGGAAATAACAGCTAGAACTGTGGATAAGAAAGGAAAAAGAAAAAATACAGAATCTACGGTTGTGATGTAAAGGTTAAATGAGAGGAAGATATGAGGGTGATAGTAGAATTTCATCAAATAGCAGTAAAAATTCTAGGTGGCTTTGATAGCTATATAAATCATAACAGTGCTACTCTGTATGTAATTCTGAATGTGAAAGGGTTCAAAAAAGTAAAAAGAATAAACACATGGCATAGGAGTGACATTCTTACATCACACTTCAGCCTAAGAACTGAGAAAAACCCCAAACAAACCCTGTAAATATGAGAATGTTTTTTTTTCCTGTTTTGCCTACTCTAGGCATGATTTCTTACTTTTGAGTTTTTTTTTCATTTGGGAAGCACTGTACTAATGGTCAGCTGGAAAAGGCAAACCAAAAGTCTTGAACTGACATGACACTTATTTGTAAGTTTGCGGTCAACTGGGTAAATAAGAATGTAGGTCCTATTCTGAAAATATGTATTTACTCTGTAAAATATAATGGTTTGAGGGGGAAAAAAGTCTTACTATGCAATATATGCATTTTAGGAAGTTTCAAAAGTGATTGAAATGGCTCTTTTTTACTAATAAAAAGGTCTCAAATCGAATGAGTGCATACAAAAGGAAAGATTGGAATGCACTCAAGTGGCAGTAAAACATTATTTTCTGTCACGTAGAATAGGACCTTTGGTATTTTAATTTACCACTGATTTATCCACAGTCACTAATCTCAAAAGTCCAGCTGTTATTTACAGTTTTGGAGCTATGTCACTATTCACTTTGAACTTTTTGATAACCTATGTGTTGCTAAATGAATCTATAAAATTAATTAACATAGAGGCACTAAGATTTTCCATTTGTTTTGTTCAAGAATATCACAAAACCGTGCTTTAATTACTTTATTTTTAGATGCAAACAGAGTTGGTATGGATTCAGGTACCATTCATGGAAATAGAAGTAAAATCCTTCCCTCAAATAAATAGGGAACTTTGCAACTCTGTTGACTTTAGTGTTATATAATCAGTGTGGAAACAGATTATGCTGGTTCATTTGGAGTTTTTTCAGGAGTAAAATAACAAAACAGAAGTTATTAAGGAGTACTGACTTTTTATAATTTAAACCTTGGAATTGTGTTTCTAAGAATTCAAATTATAAACTGGACATAAAATTTACCTAAGACAACTTTTTATCAGCATTGGAGATAGGATTTACAAGGCTTCCGATTCTGGGGAATATAGGGAAAGCAAACCTCTAGTCAGCTTTCTGGTGAAATCTGAGCAGTTTATGAATTACATATCATGCAGTTTGGAATTTCAATGAGTTGAAAATTGATTTTCATGACTTGGGTTTTCTTCTACTTCTAAGCAAGTAAATTTGCATTACAGGGACAAATTGTAGGCCATTACTGTAATTTACAGAGACAATCAATTACCTAGTCCTTCCATCTGCACCTTTGACTTCTCTTTCAAGTAAAATGAAAAAAAGATATATTTGCATCTTTAATTCTATTCCTACATTAAGATAAAAAATATAAATGTTATCTCTTAAATCAGAATACATCATTAGATTGGAATAAGACTTGCAAACTCAGAACCTCTACCAGCAGAAATCAGTGCACAAAAACCATGAAGAAGAGAAAGTAAGAGGTAAGTAGTGTAATTAGATAAGTGTTACCTGTAAAATTCTGGAATCTTTGTATGAAATAAACAAAAGCAATAAGAGCCTGGAGAGGAAATCTGGAACGTGAAGACTGTGAGTTTGTATGAGGATATGAGAGAAGACGGATAGGTGTAGGTGGGAATTATTTGTGTGTTGTGATTGTGTCTGTGCAAGTGGCTCTGCGTCTGGCATTAATGTTTTCTGGCACTGGCTCACATTTATCTGGACTGATACACAGTCAGAATGCTTCTTGGCATGAATTTGCCCTGTGCCATCCAAAGCCCTTCCCACCTCCCCTTCTGGATATGGTTTGGCAGCTAAAATCATCTTGCAATTACTAGAATAGATAAGGCTGTGCTGCTTTGGCATGCTCCTTCTGGCATGGCTCTACAATCATCCCAGCAGGCCTTCTGCCATTCCCCAGGGCATGCCAGATGCACTTTTGGCACTGTGCTGTACAAACACCATTCTTACGAGGACCTGTGAAGTAATTTGCTGATTTTCCACAGTTGGAAAGCAGAAACAGGGTCTTGGTATTGAGGAGACTAGGAGGTGACCACCCTCTTTACAGCCTGCAAGAAACCGAGTGAGAAGGTTGAGGTCTGGCATCTCTTTATCCATCACTAGCTATGCCAAGATTGGCTTGCCACCTTTGCCCAAGACTCATGATCAGACACTTCCACACAGTAAGTAGGGCAGGCTACATGTGTCTGCACCTTTATGAGAGGCTTGGATTCTTCAACTGGGAGATCCTCCCAAGACCTGGCCGTAGGGTATGGGTTTAGGATGTTTCTTCCTCCTAAGGACAATGCGGAGCCAGGGTATAGAACCTGAGAGATGTCCTTTCTTCTGCTTTTATCATTAATGTCATATATTCTAGTGGCAACTCGAGTGAAAATTACTTTCTTTACTCATTTTATACTTGTTTGCTGTCTTCAGAGTGGACTTGGATCCTGAGACAAACAACCTGCAGTTTGTCTGATTCACAGTAAAGTAGAAAAAATTGCTAAGCTGCCTTAAAAAAAAAAAAAAGAAATACACATGCTTCCTTTAATTTCTTCAAATGAAAAATACATTACTAAGAAAACTTGTTAGTACGTAACAACTCATGATTGGACATAGCCACACATGTCTTAACACAATAGGTTAACATTCCTAACAGGAAACCCACTCTGTGTCACAGTCCTTACTATCTGTGGGTAACCCTCTGCCAGGTGTAAGTTCCATCTTTGGTATTTTAGCTTACAGAGAGCCCAGAACCAGCTGGGCTACCCCACAGACAAGTTCCAAATTCTGCACTTTGGATGGCACAACCATGGATGTAAGGACAGACTGGGGAATGAGATTCTGGGAAGCAGTGCTGTGGAAAGGGACCTGGGCCCTTGGTTGATAGCAAGTTGAATATGAGTCAGCAGTGCCCTGGCAGCCAGGAGGGCCAACTGTGTCCTGGGGGGCATCAGGCAAAGCATCGCCAGTTGGTCGAGAGAGGGGATTGTCCTGCTCTGCTCTGCACTGGGCAGCCTCACCTTGAATATTTGGCAATTTTAGGCACCACAATATAAAAAGATAATAATCTACTACAGAGGAGAGCATTGTAGATGGTGAAGAGACTGGAGGAGAAGCTATATGAGGAGTGACTGAGGGCACTTGGTCTGTTTAGCCTGGAGGAGACTGAGGGGAGACCTCATTGCAGCCTGCATCTTCCTCATGAGGGGAAGTGAAGAGGCAGGTACTGGTCTCCTCTCTTGTGATGAGGACTTGGGGAAATGGCCCAAAGCTGTGTCAGGGGAGATATAGGATAGATATCAGGAGAAGGTTTTTTACCCAGAGGGTGTTTGGGCAGTGGAACAGGCTCCCCAGGGAAGCAGTGACAGCACCAAACCTGACAGAGTTCAAGAAACATTTGGACAATACTCTTACGAACATAGTGGGATTCTTGGTGGTGTACTATACAATGCCAGGAGCTGGACTTTGATGATACTTCTATTGTTCATTCTTCATGGTGGTAATACATTTTTTGAACTAAATACAGAAAGATGGTACAATTAAACTTGTTTCTCTGTTTTCAGTGAAATATCTTTCTCTGACTTTGTGTTTGGAGGAAAAATAGAATATAACAAAGGCCACATAGACATGTTGTCAGTTGGCTTTTAAATGGTAGAAAAATGGAAATAATGTATGATTTAACATTTTAAAACATAGAAAGCTTATTACTGGTTTTGATGCTTGTCCTCCTATAGATTTGGAACGTTACCACATATCCAGAACTTGTAATGCAACATCATTACAGAAATTCCTAGCTCAGCACCAAGCAGACTCCTTAGTAAAATAACATGCTGATATACTAGTTTAGCCCCTGTACTGCAGTATTATGATACTATTTCTGCCTCTCAGCAGACTAATTAGCTTGGGAGTGGCAGAATGCTTTTAATTTTCATCTCTTAAATTACTTTGTTCAAAGCTGGTTTGGCTATTTCTGTGCACTGCTTTCATGTATCCTTAATACTGTTTTCAGGTTTTCTTATCTATAATTTGAGCTCTATTCTATCTTATCAGGAAAACATTTAGGTCTAGAAATTTTTAAAGGATTCTGCAGATTTTTTATAGTCTGTGTCCACCCTTTGGGCATTTTTGGGAGCATCAGGTGTCAGCTGTGCAATGTTTCTGCTGACCTGTGGAGATTCTTCAAAAGAATCTCATTAGGAATATTTCTCTTTATAAGCCCTGTTGAAAATTTGGTATCCAGAAATTTCTAGGTTCTGTTGATTTTGTTATGTAGCCTCATGAATGCATTTAATGATTTGTTTTCCTGAATGAGGACCCTAGTTTATAAGATATTTTATCATTAAATATGAAATTTAAAATTAATTATTAACATTTAAATGATATTCTAGCTGAGAGTAGACAGGGCTTTACATTTCTCTGTGAATTTAATTTTGTTCTCAGTAGGTAATCAAACTTAGTGTCTAGTGAAACTTTCCACATGCATATTTGTAGTAACCTGCTTACTTGGGTTTTCTAGTAATTAAGAAAACAGTAATTTTCCCATCAACAACTCAAACTGTATAAATCTATAAATCAGTTATTTTTAAACTTGTGACCATGTTTAGACGAAACAATAGATGAACTAAAGCAAGTGTATTACTAGACTTCTATAGTGATGAGGACATTAATTTCATAGGTAATACAGCTAATAATGAGGATCAGTGCTTAAACTAGCAAATAGCCAAATAATTAATTTAAATAATAGAGACATAATAATGTTTAACATGTAATAGAAGTACTGAGGTTCAGGTGATTAAGGATGGCAAGGCACTGGAACAAGTTGCCCAGAGAAGATGTGGATGCCCCATCCCTGGAAGTGTTCCAGACAAGGTTGGATGAGCCTTTGAGCATCCTGCTCTAGATGCTGAGTGATTTGAACTAGATGATCTTTAAGGTCCCTTCCAACCCAAACCATTCTATAATTCTGTGATTAAGTGCTGACCCTTTCCTTGGGAAAGGACATTAATATCCTGGATGGATTTCTTAAAATAATTAATAGATGGTAATACTGATTTTTATTTTTCCCAAGAAGACAATTCAGGAAGCTTAAGATGTGAATATGCACTTGTAAACCTAGCAAATGAGATTATTGTGGCACCTCTTTATTGTTTAGATAATATTTGTGTTCATTCCAAGTAAAATTACAGTTTCTAGGAGGCCAATCACTGCTAATTAGCTGTTTCTCACAAATATTTGTCCTTTTTTGTCTTTGTAGGCCAAAGACATTCTCAAAATGCAAAGACAATGCATTCTCAAAGACAAGAGGTCTTATTTATTTCACGATTATACAAATCAGGATTATACTTTAGGAATAGCTACAAGTATACTAGTATATCAGGTGGAATTCAAAACCGTTTTGAGAAACTGAGGGAATGGCTCTTCCCTCAAGGGATCTCGAGGAAGCCTCAAATACCAGAAAAGACTGAACAGCTTGAAGATGTTTAGCTTAGAGATAAGTAGACTAGGTTATAAGGGATGACCGTCGTCAAATACTGCAAAGGCTCCTGCCAAGGAGTAGTACTGTGTTCTTCTTTTCCATAAGATTGAACAACAAGAATTAAGACTTTAATAGAAGAATTAAACGTTAATATTTTTTTCCTAACAATAAAAAATCTGTAAAGATAAATCTGTAAGGATCAGATAGAAAGATGTCACAATGATGAAGATATAGGATATGCTGTATTGGAATAGTCTTAATGTTATGATTCTGAGCAAAGTGCTCTGTCATGCAAATGAAGATTACTTTTTTTTCCTATCATGGTATGTGAAGAAGTGAACACTGAGTAGTGAAATCAAGTCCTACTTGCAATCTCCATATCTCTTATCTGTTGGCTGTCTTGGTTCACTTGGAATTCTTCTATGTAGTGCAGTGAGAAGCTGTGAAGGTGAAGTATTCGGAAACATTCCTTTTATTCCATTAATCAATTAAATGTAGTATATTTGAAAGCGTGCCCAGAGATACAATGACAAACTAATTTGGAGAATTATACTGTCACCTACAAGTACTTGGTTTTGGTAGTGAAAATTTTTCTCATTCAAAAACTGTGAAACTTCATAGCCATTAATTCCTGAAACAGTTGTACAGACGTTGGTGAGCTTTAGGAATTAGAAGCTTTTTTTGTTAAAACAGGAGGGAAGATAATAGTAAGTAAATTCAGTATTTCAGGTAAAAACGTGGTTTGACTGCTTTGAAAATGTCTGGCATGATGTGTCTGTGTATTTAGTTTTCTTGTCATCTTGTGTTTATTGAATGTGCTGCGGGTGGGTTGCTCTAGGGTAAAACACCAGATGTCTTGAATTTCTGTTACTTGCAACTTGCCATCATGAAAATGGATATCCTTTTGTTAAGTGTGTGAAAATTTTCACCTCAACTTGATATGTTGGTTTTTTACTGCAGTCATTTTGATACCTGTCACAAGTGAGATTTTTCCCACCTCTGGGCTCTTCAGCATCCATATTATCATAGGGAAGAGGATGGTGTTCTTTCTAATATTCACCAGAATGCCTCCTCTGAACATCTTGGACTTTACAGGAACATTCCAAACAGGGAATTAAACAAAAGAAAAGAGAAATCCCTGAAACTTTAGTGAACTATTAACAAGTTTCAAATCAATTTGCTATGCAAAAATTCTCATATTGAGTTGAATCCTAGACATGTTAATATATCCTGCTCATGTACCTTTCTGAAACAACACATTTTGGGTTTCAGTGTACTTGGAATTGGAGAGATTTAAGTAATTTCTAACATGGTAAGATGCTCTTCTAGCTGTGAAGGTAATGTGAAAAGCATATAGAAATTGCTGGTTACTGGTAGTAATGGAAAGCCATTACAGCAAGCAATTAATTCAAAGAGTATGTCAGAAGAATCTTCTCTTAACTCTCAGTAATTCCCCATCTGTGTTGGATTGGTCCCCTCACCCCTTAACACTGTAAACATATTCTTGGTAATACCTCGATTTTAAATAGTGTGCATAAGGTAAAGTGCAAGATTGTGCCTGGTAGAAACATATTTTGAATGTGTCTTTCAATAAAGTGGATCATTTAGAGGAGAAACACATAT
This sequence comes from Empidonax traillii, assembly GCF_003031625.1. NCBI lineage: Eukaryota > Metazoa > Chordata > Aves > Passeriformes > Tyrannidae > Empidonax > Empidonax traillii. Next base: position 1,007,815 of record NW_020955211.1, read on the forward strand.
AAAGGAAAAATGCAGCCATTATATAAGCCTATACTGGAACTAAGCACCAGAGGGCCAGTGATAAGTCAGTCATAATAAATAACTAAAAATAAACTTAGAAATTTTCAGGATTACCAACCAAGAAGGATGCATGGACTTCTTTTTCAAGGTTAGCCTGAAATGCAAGTTATAATGCATTAAGTCTTTTAGTCAAGTACTAGTTTCTACCAGGTCTTTGACAAGACTTAATCTCTCAGACACATGACAAGAACCCAGGCCTCAGCCTGTGTTTTGGTCTACAGATGTGTGGAGAGTTAGCCCTGGCTAAGAACCATGAACCAACCACTGTCTCCCTTCCCTTCCTCTGTGAGATGGGAGGAGAAACTAGGTTGAGGAAAATTAGAAGCTGAATTAAAGACAGATCACGTTACAATGACGTGCACAGACAAAGCAGACTTGACTTGGGGAAAATTATTTCAGTTTAGTCACAATTCAATAGATTCAGCTAGTGGGAAACAAGAAGATAAATATTAACACATTGCATTCCTCTTTTCTCAGGCTCAATTTCAGTCCTTCACTCCTAACATCTCTACCCATTCCCTAACATGGCACAGGAGATATAGTTGGGTATGGGGAGAGGGGGCTATACTCTGTACTTGGAAGTTTCTCACTGCTGCTCCTCTTCATATGCTTCCCCTGCTCCAGGGTAGGTTACTTCAGGAAACAAATCTATCCAACCATTGTCTGCTCTGTGAACTGCAGGAGAATCTCGGCTCCGTAATGGAGCACCTCCTTTCTTTCTTTCTTCTCTGACCCCCTGTTTCTGGCTCTTTTTACCCCATTTCTCCTTGTCTGCCTGTCTATCATTTTTCCCGTGTTTTAAATACACTTCCACAGAGGTGCCACATCTTGTCCCTGTGGTGGGTTCATTTGAGCCATCTGGAATTGGCTGTGTCCAGCACAGAGTGGCCCCAGCCTCTTCTCGCAGAGCTATCCCCCACCCGCACAAAAACCTTGCTGTTTTTACCTAATACAGAATGCAACTGCTTTCACCATTTAGATAAGTCCAGCTACCAGTTCATGGTATTTACTTGAGTACTGTTATTTCTGGAAATTATGATCTCACCAAGGGGTAACAACCTGGACTATTCAGGCAAACAAGAGGTTCAAGTATATTTATATATGCTGTCACTAGAGATCTGTTTTGTTTGTGTATCTGGGTAGCTGTACACATGTAATGAAAACTAAACTTTTCCTTATGACAGTAATTTCAGCCTTTAGTATTGAGTATAACTCAATATTTTAGAGCAACATACCTTTCAGACCAGAATGAATCTTAACCTTACTGTTCTGCTTATTCTTATTTGTGCAGCTGGCCAAGTGCAAGCTGTTCTTCCAGAGAGTGCAGATCTCCCAAGGGTTTTCTGATCTGCTTCTTAGAAAACCACCACTACAACACTACCTAGTCATTTCTCAGTAAATACAAGACTGCACATCTCTTGTGCTGGAAGAATCAAAGTTAGAGATGGAAACACTTTATTGATAATCTAACCTCCTTCTGACACTGCTTAACTTCTTATTTGGCCCATATATTAACCACTTCTGTGATGCCAAAGCTGGTTTGTAGACATCTGTCCTTCTGTTGTCACTGGTTAAGAAAAAAAAAGTAAAAATACCTCTGGTCATTCTTGGAGTTACACCATTTCTTGTAGAGGTATGTGGGTGAGCAGTATTCTGCAATATTGAGACACTGGTGCATTATGCCCAGATTCTTTCAATGGTGGGAACCTTCCTCAGTGGCACATGGCTGCAGCAAATGTGCCAGAACTCCAGATTAGTGGGGCACTACATGTCCATATGTTAACTGAATGTTGTTGCCCTTGTATGGTGTAGCACAGCTGAATCTCAGCATACTGTACACATAGCACACTGCATCAGTCTAAGTTCACTGATCAGTTCAAATAAAAGTCATCAAAGCCTCTGACAAAATCTTTTCTTTTTTATGTGTTTAATCTTGGTGGAACATGGTGTCATGCAGAGTCCAGGAGCCATCTAACTACTGAGCTTTATGCCATATTTTCTCCCCCTTGTAAAAGAAGAGAAAAGGCTTCTTTTCTTCTAGTAGGTTGCAGTAGTCCTATAAATCACATTCCTGTAATTAAGCCTGAAAATATACCTCTGAAGAAGAAATGTGAAATATTTCTGTGACAGAAGACCTTGTTCTTTATATGCCCTGAGTGAGGAAAGCTAAGTAGTATCTAACAACTTGCAGTATTTTTAAAATCTGCTTCTTTGTTTCTTTTTTTTTTTTTCTCCTGAGGGACTACAGTAAAGCACATATATTTGAACTGTGTAGGAATAGTGCAGAATTTGATCTGAGGTAAACTGACCTAGGTCTGTGGCCATATACAGTGGGGGTATATTTGAATGGTATTTCTTTCAGGAATGACTACTCAGAAAGACATTAAACTTAGAAGGATCTTGAAAAAGAATATATGATACCAGTCAATAAAAACTTAGTTTCAAAGATACAGAATGGTAAGTAAGTTTGGACTGAGAATTCTGGATTCAGCCGTTCTGTGCTGCTCCAAGATGGAAAGACAACCATACCACAGCTGAGTTGTTATTGTTACCTCACATTCAGTGTTTGGAAGCAATGGAATGATTGTGGCATGTACAGGTGATGAAGCCTCATTCTATTTACAGATGCGGTGGATGGGAAGGAGAGACAGAGAAAGTGAGAATAAAACAGTAAACATTACTTCCTTCTTAACTGAAGCACTTAGGCAGTCTCTGTTTTGCTATTACCTTACCATTACCTGGATCATCAATGGTTTTCTGTAAATATTAGCTGCTGGAGTTAGTTATTAAACTCAGCAGTGGTACCTGTAAGGAGCTAGACATATGGGAATTTAATTTTGTCAGCTGAAGTGAACTGGAACTGTGTTA